>NW_027497302.1:0-54151 GCF_021521415.1 Bidens hawaiensis | reverse complement strand
ACTGACAAAATATATTCAATCCCGTTTTCTCAACTTTTTAATATAATAGTTCACAAAATTCCAAATACGATGTTCGGTTCAAAGTTCATAGCAAAATTCATAGGATGACAATTAATTCAAAAAACAGATTGTTCGTTTAAGCTAGTGATCAACTTCGAATGTTAAAAACACGAATCTGATTATATTCTATCTAAATTTTGCTTTACTCGAATTTTCACTCGCTATATTTAAAACCAAATCACCAAAAACATACACTTTTATTTAACTTTTTTTTACCCGACGCAAGACACGAGCCCGTAATCTTATCTTACTAGTTTATGAGTTCGGTTTATATAATAATCAAATACTTATGTTAATCATGTTTGTTTTCTGATTATTATATAATAATCAAATACTTGAAGATTAGATTCATAAATTGAACGCCTCCATTCTCATTCTCCCCAACACCGTCATTCTCTCCGATCACTATTCCGGCCACTTTCAATACAAACACACACACGCACACACTCTATTTATATACATATATCTATACACATTCGTCAATCCAACACATCCATATCCCATCATTCACATCTCAAATCACCTCCCTAGAGTCCGACACACGTAATTACCGCAACAGGCTGATTCCATCAGCTCCGTTATTATTATTATTATGAGTTCCTTTCATCAATTCGTTGTTGTTACGGCATCGTTTCATGCTTATTAGGGTTTTGATCCGGTGAATTTGGAAGAAAAACGATCGGTTTGACGTGATTTTGAGTTCTAGGGTTTTGAATTTGGGGGTTTTTTGTTTGGTGCCAATTACGAGTAATAATTGTATAGCTTTTGCCTATAATACATCCAGGAGATTCAAAATTATAACTGTGAGTTGAATTGAATCAGTTGTGATTACAATACAACTGGTTTTGTAGGGTTCAGTTAAACAGTAGTAATATCTGTCAATATTCCGTAGGACATGGCGTCGTACAGGCCATTCCCACCACCTCCGCAACCTCCGATGCCGAATCATAATTCACTTCCACCTCCACCGCTTGCTCCTCTGCCGCAGCCAAGAGGAAACCAATATACTCAGAATTGGGGATATCCGAACCAGGGGTTTCCGCAAGGTGGTTACCCGATTCCACCGAATCAACAACAGCAGTTTACATCGTATCCGCCTCCGCCACCACCTCCCGAGTCTGCGTATCCGCCACCACCACCGCCTTCCCAGCCTGCACCACCGGGACAAATGTACTTCCCGTCTTCTCAGTTTTCCCAGTTACATACCCAGCCTGTACAACCGCCTCCCCCGCCACCTCCGCCTTCATCGCCACCAAGTTCTTCGGTCCCGCCGCCTCCACCACCGCCACCGGCGTCACCTCCTCCACCGCCTTCATCTGCCCCTGCAAGTAATCAAACCAAGGAAAGCAGACAAGATGGGCATAAAAGGCCTTCTACCGATGTAGAAAGTTCTAAATGGCATCATGCGGGTCCTTCTAGACAACATTCCAAGCCTTCTAATTTACCTCCTGTGCCTGCAAGAAAGTCTAATGGCCCTCCGGGTAGAGTTGAGACTGAAGAAGAAAGGAGGTTGCGAAAAAAGAAAGAGATGGAGAAGAAAAAGCAAGAAGAGAAACATAGGCATCAGTTGAAGGAATCTCAAAGTAAAATTCTCCAAAAGACTCAAATTATGTCTTCAGGGAGCAAGCCACATGGTTCGGTTACTGGGTCCCATATGGGTGATAGGAGGGCTACATCATTCCTGAGTGGTGAAAGGATAGAAAATCGGTTGAAGAAGCCAACTACTTTTCTCTGCAAGCTGAAGTGAGTATGTCATGTTACCAAGTTATTATTTTTATCCTAATTGTGTGCTTTATATCATCTCTTATTATTTTAACTATATTAGATTTATATGATTCTGAATGTATTTCTCACATTTGTGCTCT
This sequence comes from Bidens hawaiensis, assembly GCF_021521415.1. Lineage (NCBI taxonomy): Eukaryota > Viridiplantae > Streptophyta > Magnoliopsida > Asterales > Asteraceae > Bidens > Bidens hawaiensis. The sequence goes on along the minus strand of NW_027497302.1, from coordinate 52,226 downwards.
TTGAAGATTTCGGGATGAGTTACCAGATACAACAGCTCAACCAAAGCTTTTGTCTATAAGGAGAGATAAGGATAGGTATGCATTCTTACCTTTGATATTTTTTTTGTCATTGTTAAGGGTTTTAGCTTTTAACGTAATGCTTCACATATGTGTCCAAAACCATAAAACCTTGAACCATGTATCTGTACTGAATTATACCATCTGCTTGTGCTGGTTGCATCATTATATAAATACTGGAAAGTGATGTATTATTATTGGGGTTGTTTAACTTATTATTGGTTGCAATGCATCACTACTAACTAAATTGAAAACTCATTAGATCTTATATGAAATTCACTACATTGCTTTTTGTGGACTTTTTGGGTAAATGATAAACCCATGCTTAGTTCCACTTGTAAAACTTTTTACAAATGATTTTTTGCAGAGCTGCTAAATACGCGATCACTTCACTGGAGAAGGTTCATAAGCCTCAGTTGCATGTTGAGCCAGACCTTGGGATACCACTTGACCTACTCGATCTTAGTGTATACAAGTAATAGTTCACTCCACCATTGACCGTTGTTCCTTTTTATTTATTAAATAATTGGGTTTTTATATGGTCTGTTGTTTTTTCCTAATAAATCTTATATTCATATTTTCACCTTTCTTAAATTAGTGCTCCCAATGATGAAATACACCATATTGATCTGGAAGACCAGTTACTGTTGCAAGAGGATGTTTGTTCGACTCCAATTAAAAAAGACGGGCTAAAAAGAAAGGAACGCCCTACAGATAAAGGGATGTCTTGGTTGGTCAAAACACAATATATATCTCCTCTTAGCACAGATGCTACAAGACAGGTAAACTAATGATTATGTCTTGAAAGTCTTGTTTACAAATGAGTCAGCTGACTTAGCTTGGGTTATTTTTTACTTATCCAGTTATTATGTATGAGGCCAACTTATTCATTTTCTTTTTAATTCAGACCACCCAAGTAACTACCTATCTATTTGATTTATGTATACCAATTTTGGTCAGAACAATGAAAAGACAACAGGTTTTCCCTAGAATAGGTCACCTCATCAAAGTTTTTATTTGTTACAATTCTGTAACGGCATTTCTTTCATACATCACGTAATTTTGGCTTGTTTCAATATATGAGTGGCCTTAATGAGAAAGTTGAGTGTTTGGGTGGTCTTAAGTATATATTATTCTTAATTTCTCTAATCTCAAAATTGTAAAAAGAGTTAAACGATACAGGATTTAGCAAAAAAGGAAATGGGTTGAGTGGGTCAAAAAGGTTGGAAGTCATCTAAAATGCACTCAAATGCATAAATCTTCAAATCTTTGTTACAAAAAACTTAACGGATTATTATTGTTAATAATGTAGTTCACTAGCTTGTTTAAACTGCAAATATGAGTTTGTTTATTTATCTGTTCATACTTCTTCAATGCAATTTGCAGTCATTGACTGAAAAACAAGCAAAAGATCTACGCGAAAAACGTGGGAACTCCTTATTGGACAACCTCAATAGTAGGTATATAATAACATAATCTACTTTCCCTTCTCTATACAAAAATTGCAGGCCCTTTTTTCATTATATTCTACTTCTAATGCTTTTACTTTAATCAGGGAAAAGAAAATCAAGGACATCAAGGCGTCATTTGAGGCTTGCAAATCGCGTCCTGTTCATGCAACCAACAAAAAACTGCAACCTGTTGAGGTTTTGCCATTATTCCCAGATTTTGAACGGTATTTATTAAACTTCTCTTATTTGTTTACTCTTCAATTTTTTAATAAGGCCTGACTTTTTATATTGTGATAAAAGTTTTAAACAAAAAACTGCAACCTGACCTTTTTTTAATAAGGCCTGCTAGATACCAAATCGGCATCATTGAAATTATAGCTCTGCATACTTAATTTTATAGAACTCTAAATACGAATCTTATCTAAAGTAAAACCTATCTGAATATTAAAACCATTGAATAAGACATATCTAATATTAAATTACTGCTGATACGTATCCATAATTAATAATAATAACATTAATTCAGCGTCTTTATCACTCTTCTCAAAAGGGCAGGTATTTAAAAAGTTTAGCCATAAGGCAAGCATGTTGAAAATCATACACAGATTTCATAAATCACTTTAATTAAAGTATAGATGGTTTCTAGTAATAATATATGTTGTTAAATCATATTTAAAACATTATATATTTATATGTGGTGTGTGTGTGTGTGTGTGTATGGAGTATGGACATAAGCTGTGTGCGGGTCAACCTACTTGCTGCCCTAGTACCCTTATCAAGAAATTATTTGTTTGATCTTGTTACTGACCCTAATCCACTATTTTGCTAAATTATAATCAACAAAATTTTGTATATGAAATTTGCAGGTGGGATGATCAGTTTGTTGTTGCAACCTTTGATGGCCCTCCTACTGTTGATTCAGAAAGCTACAATAAAATGGATAAATCTGTTAGAGACGCCCATGAATCTCAGGTATAATCGTTGTGCATATTTTGTGAAATACTACTCGTGTTTATTAGGCATACAAATTAAAAAAACTCCAGCGACCTATGTCCATGTTCAGCAAAACATTTGCTCTACATTATATGTAGTTTGGACATTACAAGTATTCTGAAAGCTCTTCAATTCGATACAGTTGAACAGTTCAAGTGTTGTCTTCACTTTTTAACTTTATTCTTCATTACAGGCTGTTATGAAAAGCTTTGTGGCAAACAGCTCCGACCCAGCTAAACCTGACAAGTTTTTGGCTTACATGGTTCCTTCTGTTGGCGAGGTAACATTCCTTTATATTTATTATTATAACGGGGCGTGAGAGTAGGTGTGGCACAGGGTCAGGCCAACCAACAAGGTTTTTTTTAATTGTTTAAATATTTTGTTAAATATGATTATCATATACTATACTATTACAATAGCAGAGGCTTTTGCAAATTGAATACTCACAAATTTTGGCTTGCATTTTAACTTATTTATTTAATTTACTTACCCATCTGACCTGTTAAAAGAAAAAAGTAATCCATATGGATTATTGTAATTGTATTAATATTTTTTTTTTCATAACTCTTATTTATTGGTTACTAGGTTAGCTACCCGTGTAGCACACGGGTTAAATAAATAATTTTATTCAAATAATAACATAATGTAAAATACAAAAAATATCTTCAAAAAATATAAAGATATATTATATGGTAGAATAAATTACACAATTTTGAAATAAAAAGTTGTTACAAAATTCATAAATTTCAAAATATTTCTTTGTACACAATATTTGTAGTTTTATTTATAACTTTACTTTCTATATCGAAACTTAGTAGTTTCACATTGTTTCTGCTTTTAATTCTAGATAATGCAACACATAACTGATCATAAGCTAAAATAAATTGTCTAAAAAACAAACCATCTACAATGATTGACTTTAGCTTTTATTAATCTTCATTGCAAACAAAAATAAAGTGAAAATTTCATTCTTTGAAATTAATTATTTTATTTAAAGGTGTAGGATTTTTTTAAGAACAAAAGTATTAGTTCCAATATTGTTTCTGAATATGTGTGAACCCTCGGGTGGGCAAAAGTATTAGCCCTGCTTGCGGTGCGCACATATGATGTATATATGTGTGAACCCTCGGGTGGGCAAAAGTGAAATTGCACTAATTTTGACGTTATTTTACTAATCTCGTGAAAATAACGTTAAAAGTGACGGACGGTTAATCAGGCATCATGTAGTGGCGTTGATAGCCGAAAGACAAGGGTACATGCACCGATCAGCCGGTGTCCCGATGATTGAGTGCTATGTGCCTTATGTCCAAGGCTTGATGCAAAACTACTATCGAGCCGGGGGTCTCACTGGAAGCAGCCTCTCTATCCTTATGGGGTAGAGGTAAGGCTGTCTACATCTTACCCTCCTCAGACCCTACTATAGCTTTGCTATTGGTGGGATATACTGAGTACGATGATGATGATGATGATGATTGTTTCTGAATATGATTTCAGCTTCTGTAGCACGATTATCATATTGTATGTTCATATGTAGTTTAGTTTCATTGCATAGACCAATTTTCTAGTTAATATTTTAAGCAACACAACATCGGCTGTTAGGGTTAACCTATGACTTGACAACCTAATATATTGAGGTTATTTAAAACATCATGAAACTAATACTTTCTTGTAAGATATCATTTTATGTCTGATAGATACCATTTGAAAAATGGTAATATTTTCATCTCCCGAAACATGGATAACAATGTTTGCTAATTTCTTGAACGACCTCATTTTTTGGTGCAATTCGTTCACTAAAGAAATATATATATTTTGAAATATTCAATAGTGGAAAGATATACAAAGACAATTTGTCAACTGATTAACAATGTGCTAATAACTAACATTTTATTCCAAATATAAGAAGTTTTCTTATCCACCTGAAAACCAAAACATGTATTCTGGTGTTTATATTTTTGTGAATTTTTAAGATGATGAACTTAACATAAATGATGAGTTGATTGAATAATCAATTAAAAAAGAAATTGTAAATGGTTATTTTTAAACCAACCCGTGACCGAAACTCATTCTAATCATAAATTGTCTTTACTTGAACCATGTTTGATACTTTAACCAGATAAAGAAACCAGCTCGTTTATATTAACATAAACACTTAGAATACATCAATAGTAAATTTTCTTTTAAGGGTTTGAAAGAAAAAAAACTTGTAATTAATTAAGTAACCAATCATATATATTTAATAAGTTAAAGTTTATTGAAATTTTAAATTTAAATTAATCTTGTCTTTTCATCCAATAATATCATTTGTTATAAAACCTTAATATTAACTAACTAGTATATAATAGATTTAAAACCTTAATTTTTGTAATCATTATTCAAAATCAGGGTGAAAATTGATTACTTATAAATACCTAATATTAATAACCAATACAATATATTTATATAAAACAATAACATATTTATGTTGGTATTTAATTTTTTAAATTAAGAAAAAAATATTAAAAAGAGAAAATGAAAGATTAAAAAGAAAAAAATGAAATATAAAACCATTAATAAGGGAAATGTATTTAATATGAGAGAGAGGAGGGAAAATTTTTGTAAGGAACATTTTGGTGATGACATGTGGCATTATAAAGCTTTATTTATTATATAGTAATAATATAGTATATATTTGTTATTTGGTCTCTCTAATGCCTGCATGGGTTTACTAATGTTTTTTCAGCTATCAAAGGATATTTATGATGAACATGAAGATATTTCCTACACGTGGGTTCGTGAATATCACTGGGATGTATGTTCTCGACTTTCAATTTTTGAATTTCAGGGTTATATGTGTGCACATAATGATGTGTTTATGAATATTTCTTGTTTTAAAATAGGTACGGGGAGAGGATGCAGATGATCCCACAAATTTTCTTGTGCTATTTGGTGAATCAGAGGCTCGTTACATGGTAATATTAAAAAAAATAAGATATGAGTTGATTCACTACTTTAAAAGTGTATAGAAACGTCGTTGCTAATTTGGTTATTTAATCAGCCGCTGCCAACAAAGCTCATGCTTAGGAAAAAACGAGCCCGGGAAGGAAAAACAACCGATGAGGTTGAACATTTTCCGGTTCCTGCAAGTATCACAGTGAGACAAAGACCACGTGTGTCAATTGATACGAAGGAGACAGAGGTACTTACTTTTTTTTATAGTTTCTTTTAACTATTATTGAATGATATTCTTCAAGATATAGTTTGTTCTTCAAGCTTCATGGTGGTTACTGATTAGGGTTATTTAACCACCTTCAGCTAGAGTTTGGGCTCAAAGTTAAACACGCAAGCTCGACTTGGCTTGAAAATTAGTTGAAATTTGAGCTCCAAGTCTCGAACTTGGCTTTGATTAGGGTGTGCACGAAACCAAAATAACCAAACTGTAAACCGAATAACCAACAAAACCGGAATAACAGAACCCAATAAAAACAGACAATTTGGTTTTTCGATTTAAAAAAAAATGATTTTGGTTTGGTTTGATTTGATTTTTTCATTTATTCAACCTGTGTAAATCAACAAACGGTGTAGCTCAAAAGTATAAGGTCTAAATGTGGGTGAGTCAATTAATTATTATTAATTAACATTTAACAGTCAAGTGTAGGACCAAAGTTTCAGGCCCAGGTTCATTATTTTGGGCCATTTTTGGCTTTCAAGCCCAAATGGTAAAAACCGAAAGATTCAAAATCAAGCCCCTTGTAAAAGCCGAAAAAACCAAAATCGAATGGTTGTCAAAACTCCAAAAACCGAATACACTTAAATTGACATGTGATGTGTAGTTGTGGACTTGTGGATGCACAATATTATTTTTTCTTCTTTATCAACTTATTGCAATGTAAATTGCTGCAGAGTTTTGGTGGTTTTAAGGGGAGAAATTCAAACCCTAGGCATCATGGCAGGATGGACATGGATGATGGTGATGATGATGATGAAGATGATGATGTGAATCGACATCAGCATCATAGCCGTCATCATAATGACATGGATGACGGTGATATGGACCAATCAAGTGGAGCCGAGTATCTATCTGATTAGCATCTTCAAGAGTAGTTATGGAAATTAAGAAAAAAAATGTTCAGCAGTGGAATGAGTAAACAGAAGATACAATATCAGCAGTGTGTGGTTAGTCATATTTCTCAGTATTTTATTATGACAAGCGGTTATGTTGAAACCGTGTAGTTTATGTTTTAATATATTTCTGTACACAAGTGTTTATTTTATTGTTAAAAGAATCGAAAATCTTGGTTTTGTTGATTTCGTGTTCTAGAGTGTTCTGTTTGTTGAAATCCATCGTTGTACTTGAAAAATGGTGGAATTTGGAGATAGGTTGCGTAGTAACGGTTCATGATGTTTGGGTCAAAAAAACTAGTAATTTTATGTACGGATCGAGCTGGCTGGGGTTAGTATTTCTTTTTAACACATTTGTCACCTGTTATTTTCGAAGTAGCAAGTAATTATTATAATTAGTTACTTATCGAACTCCACTCTAAAGTTCACCACATCATTTATGTATTGTTGACGGTTGCTATTTAGGAAGTGATGGAATGTGAACTGCTTTTTAATATTATCAATTGTTAATTGTAATAATGATGTTTTTACGATCTCAGTTATAGTCATTTAAAATCGTGAGTGAAGTAACAGTATATATAAAAAGACTATATTGTATGTTTTAATATTTGTAATTCCTTGAACTCTTAAATTATATAAAATTACATTTTTATCTTTATATGTATGATATAGAATAGTAACGCAAATTTGAGTTATTCTGACCAAATTCATTTGAAATATCTTGATTCGCATTTGAAGTAGAAATTCAAATTAAGGGTTCGATTCGAGTAACCCGAAATTTGAATATTATTCAAGTCTGATTCAAGTAGTGAACATCTAACCTCGTGTCCTAACTGGAGATTTACGTGGAGATTGAGCAAGTTTTCAAAGTCAGACGGTTAATTTGGTCAAGGCATATTCAGCTTTATCGTTGGGGAAAGGAAAATATACCTCGCAACCATTGTAAGAGCATGTTTGGGATTGAGTTTGAAAAATGCTTTTTGGCTTATTGGTGTTTTCAAAAAACCAATAAGTTAAAATGTGTTTGGCAATCACAAAAATCTTTTTTTATTTTAGTTTTTTGAAAGTATTAAAAAACAGTTTTTAAAAAGCCCCAAATCCTGGCTTTTCCATACTTATAACAATAGTTACAACGAAAAGAAACGAAAGACTTAAATTTATTGATTCAATACGACTCTTTGAAAGCTCTAAATCTGTGTTGCCTAAAACGAGTTGAAAAATCAAGGCATAAAAAAAACTTTAGAAAGGGCAATAAGTAGTTCTCTCAAGTAGGGCTCGTCAACTATGATCTGAGACGGGGAAAACTCTGGTTCGGCTTGATTTCTAACCAAGCTCTATTAAACACATTTTGGGTTACCCTCATCAGTCCAGTAGTTAAAAATATGTATATATTAGGAGTTACGATGGCAGTTTAGTAGGTTAGTAATTAGAAACTAGGGTTGGAAACAAAAAAACACTCTGAAAGCATGCATTTATAGGCATACATACATATGTTTATTACATATGACAAGGTAAAAGAAAATAAACCGAGCCAAACCAAGTCAAGCTAATGAGCGAACCACCCTTGTCTCGGGCTCAGCTCGTTTACAAACCGAGCTAATTCGAGCTTTATGGACATCCTTGATCTCAAGTATAAACCATATATATATAATCTTTTGATAAAGCTACATATATATGAACTATAGTTGATGTCTTTAATTACAGAGGCATCCTAGTGCTAAGGCGTATTCCCTTCACCAAAATGTTGAGGATCCGAATCCCATAGTGTATAGGTTGATGGTGTTAGTCAATAAGATATATTAGCTGCCTATAAAAATAAACTATAAGTGAAGAAACACTAGGTGAACCCTGGACAGATTATAGATAATCTGGGGGTTAAGTAATGTTTCCCACGGGAATGAGATCCAGCAGAGAGTTGTTCTTCAGGGGACCTGCAAAACAGACACCGTAAGCTCGTCACTGAGAAGGGGGGGGGGGTTCCTCCTTGTGACCACCCTCCGGCGTGAGAATCAGACTAGATTGCTCTGAATATAAGTGTATATTAAGAGATTGCTAGATAAGATTGAGATATCAGATGATGCCCTTACCATTCCAAGGTGTTGGAGTATTTATAGCCGAAAGTAGGTTTCCAAGCAGGCACAGCCGGCTGAATAGTATTCCTGTTCTACCAACAGTGGACTACGCACAGGCCATGCTGGTTGGTGGATAGGTTACGGCCAACAGTAATAAGGTCGGTTGTATACTGTTCCTTTACTGCCGGCTACGCACTGTTCCACCAACTGTAGGCTGCGCACGTCCCATTGTAAGGGTTGGTGAGTAGGCAGCGGCTAATAGTGACAAACAGTACTAGAGGGTGCTCCTCCTCGTATTGTTGTCGGTGAGCTGTCACCCTGTGATTGGTTCATGGGCTGCTTTGGTCAATTTGTCTGTTCCGCCCATACCTTAGTAGGTATAGTACGTAAGACCTTCCAGAAGCATACGGACTGGCTCACTTGGGCGGGAGTATTCCCGCCTTGCTCATTCCTTCATGTGACTATACTAAAGTAGCTAATGCCTTGTGCGTGTAGCCTTGCTGTTAGTGCGGGTAGCCTTCCCTGATGGCTTGTATCCGCAGCTGCGGGAACAGGCGGTGTACTTCACCATTGGGAGGCTTTCCCTGCGGGTACAGCTGGCGTACTGCGCGTAAGGTTCTTTGAGCATGGTGGGTCCTGCTGGAGCAGTTGGTCATTGCGCAGACGTCCCTGTTTAAGGTGAGTCTTGCGGGTCCAACTGGGCTCTGCTGGGACCTACCTCTTCAAGTCCCCCCAGTCCAATGTTCTTCTCATGAATTATTAATAAGTGAGGTGAACTTTTGGACTTAGCAAGGGGTTTTGAAAAGGGTTTAGTTTTTCGGTTTTCCGTGGTGATTCATCCCGCGGTTTTCCTGATGTCACGCAGAAATTCCCGACTTTTCTGCTTGATCTTTGGGTGTGAAGCGGGTAGATTTGTAACCTCCTCGCACGTCAGGAGCGTTGAGTCCCACTTGTGTGGATTCTCCATGGGGTCTTGGTGGTTTTCGACATAGTGATCAATCATGCTAAAACCACCAATTCCATCTTGGAGTTTCAAACAAAATAGTTCTCGACGTTCCCGTCGTTCGGGAATGTTATTCACATTTCCGCAAGCATGGCCCAGAAGATCCTTCTTGGTTTGAATTCCCTGCAGAGTGCCAAGTACGTGAAGGGTTTTGCCTTGACACTGTACCCGCACTCGTCTTACGGTTACTTTACTTCCAAGGTATTCCTGGCGTCAATTCCCTGCGGGTGCTAAGTATGTGAAGGGTTTTGCCTTGACACTGTACCCGCATCCGTCTTACGGTTACTTGATTGCCAGGTTATTCTTGGCTTCAATTCCCTGCGGGTGCTAGGTATGTGAAGGGTTTTGCCTTGACACTGTACCCGCATCCGTCTTACGGTTACTTGATTGCCAAGGTAAGGGGTATTTTCCCGCTCACTTTTGAATCTTTTTGAATTTTGAATTTCAAAATTCGAAGACTTGGTGGAATGATAGGAACAGTCCAAACATCTGAAACGTCGTGCGACGGTTTCTTCTGACTGTGTCAGGACGTGCAGGAAGTTACGGTGACGTGACAGTACATGGTCATTCCAGACGTTTTTCCAGGCGCGTGGGCGCGATTTTTCGGGCGCGTGGCCGCGAAATTAATGGTATGCGTCCTGTCAACAGCTGTTGCCAGCTTGCTTTTTGCCACGTGTCACAGTTTCATTGCGCCTTTGTTTTCTCTCTCCTCCGCATTAATTTCATCGCATTAATTGCGATTAGTATATAAAGGGGGAGAGGGTTCTTTGTAATCCACACTTTCAATCTTCTCTTCATCTTTTAAGCGATTTCCGGCGAATACTCATCCTTTTCAGGCAAGCATTCTCCCGAAATCGTTTTCTTCTTTTCTTCACAAGATGTCGTCTCGAGATGTTGAAGCTACAGCCGATGATAAGAGTACTGCTGGCGAGTGCCAGTGTGCTCTGCCTGGCGATCTGTACCGGTATGTCGTCAGGAAGTTCATGCTCGAGTCTCTCGAGCCTGAGTTTCCTGAACCCCATCATACCGTGTACGATGCCCCCAGAGGCAAGATCGGGGTTTATGCAGCATTCTTTGTCTATGGGAATCTTAGGTTCCCATTGACAAAGTTTGTTTACCGTGTCCTTGAGAGGCACGGTGTTCACTTGACCGAGTTACACCCCATGGCGATCGCCAAGATTCGCCACTTCGAGTGGGTGTGCCGGATACTGGGCGTTGAGCCCTATGTTGACCGACTGATGACCTTCTATACTTGGAGGTGCATCCAGGGGTGGTACACGTTGTCAACCCGGATTAAGGGTTTAAAGATCTGCGCGACCGAGCGCAGTCTTCGCTCGTGGAAGAGGGAGTTTTTCTTCATATCCGCTCGCGCCATCCCCATTGCCATGAAATTCAAGAACGGGCAAGCACTTCCGAGCCTTCACGCCTCCAACTACCAGGAGGCGGAATGGTTTGCGAAGATATCTCGGGTCCAATCTCCGGTTTACCGGTTTGCGGAGTCCGGGATGGTGATGCTGGGGATGAGCCGAGTGTGGAAGGCTGCCGATGCGCAAAAGATCCCAATCGTCCTTGAATACGGTTCGAATTCTGTTCCTTACGGTATGCCTTTTTCCCTTTTCTTGATCTTGAATTTCTTCTAACTTTCCTTTTTATTTCAGAGGGGAACGACCTGCAGTCGCTCCTCAACCCGCGGGAGGCTGACGGTCCCGTACGGATGGGTACTCGCGCTCTTGACGAGAACGAGTTGCCCATCCTCGAACAAACTGCGGATCGGTTCGTGGAGGTCTATCCGCTAGGCCATGAGATCCTTAGCGCCAGGTGGCCAGGTAAGGCGCTCTTCAACCCTCGACCCCTCAATGTTGAAACCTCTGCTGGAATTCCTCTAATCGTCTGTTCTGATGAGGAATCCGCAGATGGTCCTCCGTTGGTGCGGAAGAAGAAGGCTGCCGGCGGGAAGGGAAAGGAGAAGGTGGCCTCCACTGCCGATCCGGTGCCTCTGTCTGACTCGGAGACTGAGAGCGAAGAGGTGGCGGGGAATCCCGGTGGTGATAAGACCACGGCTCCGGAGGTTGCGACTGTCCCCTCCGGAGAGCCCAAGAAGACGACGGTGACCGGCGCAAAGAGGCCGGCTCCATCGGGTTCATCCCCGCCCGTCCGTACTTTCAGGCTCAAGAAAACCCGTAAGTACAACTTCCTTCAGCTTTTATCTTCATAGCATAATATTCTAACACTTTTCTTTTTTACGCAGGCGTGGATGTTGACGCATTCCAGGGTGGAGTGCCGAGTAGTATCTCCCCGCCGATGACGGTAGGCTTGGTCAGCCTACCAGAGGCGACGACCCAGGCTCCTGCGCCTGCTTCCGCTGGTCCAGTTGCTCACTCTGAGCCGACTGTTACAGCCGAGTTGACGTCACCGCCGGCCGTGAGTGCGATTTTTACAGCATCCTTCACCGAGCCGGCGGTTACTATTGCTGCTGATTCTGCGGCAGTGACTGCGGCGGCTGCTACCATGCCCCCGCCACCGGCAACGACGGCCGGCCCATCAGGTACGCATGGGGGTTCTCGCCAATCTTTGCCACCTTCCCATCTGCCTGACCTTTTGGATGGATTTCCTTTGGGTTCAGGTGATGGGTTCGGCGGCTATCGGCTGGTTATTGACCCTACAGGTGCGTAGGGTTCTTCTGGCCCATTTTATACATTTATATTTTATCATCTTTTCCTAACTGCTTTGTGTTTTCTGCAGTGTCGGATTCCAATGAAGTGTATGTTCCGCGATGGAACATACGCCGAGGAACAACCCTTCGTACCCCTGTGGAGTGCGTGGAATGGGCTCGTCACGCTGCTCCCAGTGGTGCGTTGGGGGAAGCCATGGCTAGCTACCAGGAGGGTAGGCTAAGCAATGAGCTTCGGGTTCTCCTCGCCCGGATGCAGCCGCGCGTCGAGCTGCTTTGTCGTGAAAACGACAAGTTAAAAGCGGCTCGCGCTAAAGAAGTAGCTCAGGCGCGGGCTATCCGGGAGGAGAACCAAAAACTCTCCGCAGCGGCTGCGGAGAAGGAGAAGGCCTTCAAGGCCCTTGAGGTTGAAGTTCAGGCTCGACTCGAGGCCCGTTCCAAGGCTGCCCAAGCTGTTAATGAACAGCTTCAGCTGGCTAAGGAAACTGCGAGGAACGCAACCGAGAGGGCCACCAAGGCTGAAGCTGTTGCTGAGCCTCTACGCGTGGAGAATGAAGAGCTTAAAGCCAAATTAGAGGCTCTCCAGCAGGATCATGATGCCTTGGCGATGGAGGATGCTAAGAAGCTTCAAGAAATTGTAACATCCTAAAATTTTTATATTGATAAATAAAAGAAAGTTATGTTTAGTAATTTCACGTTTTAGTTATTTAATGTCGAGTAAGGAACGGGTCTTGGGCTTAGTTATTTTATGAACTCGGCCTGTCTCAACCCGTAGGAAGCCAACCCGAGCCTAACCAAACCCGTAGTATATAAACGAAAGTTCTTGACACTTCCACCATTTTCACCATCTTCCTTCACTTACACCCACCCAAACACTCTCATTTCTAGAGAGAGAAGCTAGAGAGAGAAAGTTCTCAAATCACAAATCCGAGTCCACAATCTTGTTCCTAATCGTTTTTGGTAAGTCCCTCTCGAAAATCATCCGTTTTCATAACCATTTCCGACCTCAAATCGAGCAAAAACTCCCATTTTCGTAACTTGAGTTTTCGGGTCAAAAACCGCCTTGTTTTGGTGTCAAAATGCAAGCTTTTGTGTTTAAAAGTACTAGGAATCGATAGCCCTTTCAATCCCGAGCATTTCCATGTCAAAAACTTCGATTTTGGGTCAAAAATCTGGAAAATCTGGAAAACCCGTGGGTTTCTCCGTCGCCCAGCTTGAAGGAGTCGAATCAGACTCATTCGATCGAACCAGTCGATCGAATGAGTCCATTCGATCGAATGCGTAGATCGAACAAGTCCAGTCGACCGAATAGGGAAGCAACCGAATGGTCTCCAACTCATTCGATCGAATGAGTTTTGTATTCGATCGAATGAGTGTTGTATTCGATCGAACGTGTTCCTGTTTGATCGAACGTGTTGTATTCGATCGAACGTGTTCCTGTTTGATCGAACGTGTTCCTATTCGATCGAACGTGTTCCTATTCGATCGAACGTGTCCCTATTCGACCGAATCAAGCCAGAACCAAGCTGTTTCCAAGTTCGCCTAAGGTTTAACTTCGCCTGAAGTGAAGTTCGTTTATAAAATAAATTAAAAACCTAATGGAAAATGTGTTAAGGCAGTTATCGAAAATAAAATTTTTCCAAGCTGACCTGGCAGCTTAACCCCAGCCAGGGGCTCTGCCCCTTGGACCCCGCTAGGGGCTGCCGCCCCTAGAACCCCGCTACCAGGGGCGCTGCCCCCGGACCCCCGTTCGTTGTGGGTCATATAAAGATAGAAACGCAACATAAGTAGTAGTAGCTAATTGATACGTGTAAATATTATACAGTTAGCCGTGCGCAGCTCAAGAGGGGAATAACTATTAACGGAGAGCGTAACAGTATTCAGGTGAGTTTCTAGCCCCATTCCTTGTTATGTTCTCGGGGCTGTGTGCATACTTGATGTGTTGTTAATACATTTATCCTAAGTGATAAGTGTAAGTCATATGTGATATGTGTGATGGATATGAATGGTTGCTTGTCGGTACGCGAACGATCTTCGGATATTGCGCGTACTGTCAGGACAAAAATAAAGGTACGAATATTATACATCGAAGATGTATGAACATTACAAATGAATACTTGTCGGGGTGTGAACGATCTTCGGATATTGCACGTATCGACAAGAGGTATGGTTGTTAAATGAATGATGTAAAGAACGCCTAGGGTGTTCTTATGCTATGATGTAATTATTGTATATGTGAAGTAGGTGTATGCAGGTACACGAATGGTATGTGAGTTCTACGTTCGACATAGTAAGTTAGGATGGCAAATCCCTCTAGCTTTTGTCGGACATAGACTCGGCTGGTGATGGCGTAGTTAAGGACTGCGGGCCTTATACGTAAAGTAGATGATAGATGTAAACGTAGTTAAGGACTGCGGGCCTTATACGTAAAGTAGATGATAGACGTAAACGTAGATAGGGACGGTGGGCCTTATACGTGTTACAGATAATAGACGACAACGTAGTTAAGGACTGCGGACCTCATACGTATTATAGATAGGCATCAGCATAGGAAAGGACTGTGGACCTTATACGTGCTGTAGTTGTATTGTGGTAGCATAGGGGAGGACTGCGGACCTCGTACGTGCTATGGTTTAGGTTGCAACATAGGGGAGGACTGTGGACCTTGTACGTGTTGTGGATGTAGGATGGTATAGGGAAGGACTGCGGACCTTGCACGTACCATAAAGGGTGAACATAGGTAAGGACCGCGGACCTTTTACGTGTTCACGACCTTGAGTACAGGTATAGACGGCGGACTATGAACGTACTCTCGGTAGACTGAGGTTAGTGGTTATAAATATGTGTGTATGTATGGTAGTAAGTGTGTATGTAGAACAGAAGGGTAACTAGTGAAGTATGGATATGTATCTACGGATATGTATGTATGTGTATGTATTGTATGGCGTTCGATTAACTAGAACTCACTCAGCGTAGCTGACTTTTAGTATGCACGCAGGTGAGCTGATTACAGAGTTAGCATGAGGATGACACACGGCATGGATTGAACGGCTGGCATCTGAAGAAAGAAGTAAAGATGTTTTAAATATAAAGTTTTGTGTTATGGTATCAAAGAAAAGGTTTAACGTTTTGTAACAAATGATTGATGTTTTATATTCCGCGAAAAGTTTTAATAAACTCTGATTGAAGAACTGTGTTTATGAGTAAATCCGACGCTAAAGTAGGGCTACCGGGTTCGGGGCCTTACAAGTTGGTATCAGAGCATAAGTTCGAGAGATTTAAGCATCCTACATGCTTAGACTCGAACAGAGAATGAGATTTAAAATGAGAAAGAAAGAAGATGCCAGTTCAAGAATGCCATGTGTCGCTCAAGCAAGATCAGTAAAGGTAAAGTGTATGATTAAATGATATATGATAATGAGAAAAGAAAGATATGTGAACGTCAGGGATAGGAATAATTGATTGTTTGATTTGACAAAACTGCTTAAGTAGAACCAGCACAAATAGACTCATAAAGGGAAGTGTATAGGACACGGAAAGTAACGTGATCAGCTAATCACAACTGGCCACTGTTATTACCTGTTAGCCTTACTATCCTTGTACTAAATAGTTCCTTGAGTGATGATGTTTGTGTTTTTCCCTTTTAGAATACGGATGGCTGGAGCTGGAGAATTTGTGGGAACTGGGGGTCGCACAGGACGTCGTGGCAGGCCTCGTCTTGTCCGGCAACCCTCGGTAGAAGAAGCTTCCCACACCGAAGATGAAGGAAGCGCAGCTGGAGGAGACCAGAACAACAATGAAGAAGTTCAACTTAGCCCTGCAGTTCAAGCAGCCATTGTTCAAGCTGTAGTTGCTGCTGTGAAGAACCTGAATCCCGAAGGATCTGCTGGAAGCCGTGAGCGAACTGCTGAAGGGGCAGGGGGTGATGGTAAGGAGGTTGGGGAAGGAGAAAGAGGGGCCTCGAGCGAGGATAAGTCTGTGAAAGTCGATGATAGGAGAAGAGGACAAGGTGGGTGCAGCTATAAGTCCTTCAAAGGATGCGACCCGCCGAAGCTGACTGGGTTGGGAGACGCAATCGCTACTCTCCAATGGATAACCACTATGGACAAGGTTATCCGCATTAGCGAATGCCGTCCCGACCAAGCTGTGGGTTATGCTACTCAGTCATTTGTGGAAGAAGCTATGTATTGGTGGGAAAGTGTGGAGCAGAGAAAGACTAGGGATGAGATCAAGGCGTTGAGATGGGACGATCTGAAAGAGTTGGTGATGAAGAAGTTCTGTGCAGATGCAGAGGTTGAAAGGACGGAGATGAAGTTCCTGAATTTGAAAGCCGGTATGATGACGCATCGTGAGTATACTACTGAATTCAGCCGACTATCTAGATTGGTGCCTGATATGGTTGACACTGAGGTCAAAAGAATCAAATGTTATGTGAGGGGATTGCCACAAAAAGTCCGCATGTTGGTCAGGGCAAATAAACCTGCTACTTTTGACTCTGCTGTTGAACTTGCAGAAGTGGTTTATGCTGACCTGGCTGAGGACGATGTGGTGGTGGGGGAAAAGAAGGAGAAGAAATGGGCTACCTCTGCTAAGCGGTCTGGCGAGATGGTGACAACAACTGATGAGAGGAAGGCCAAGGTTGGGAACAAGGATGCATGTAAGACGTGTGGGCAAGTACACCTGGGAGAATGCAAGACTGGGACAGACAGGTGCTATCGGTGTGGAAAGAGTGGGCATTATTCTCGAGAATGCCCTGATCGTCCAAAGTGCTTCAAATGCGGAAAAGCTGACCACATGGCTAGGGATTGCAAGGAATCAGGGGCGGTAGGTGCGAAAGGATGAAGACTTTGGGAAACTGCAGAGAGGAACACCTGATGAAGGAATAATTGCTCATGCAATGGTTTTATTAAATTACATTTGCTTAAGAACTTGTTTTGTGTTAAGGTCTAAAACTTATGTTTATCTGTGGCGTGTAATTATTTTGAGTTTGGTTAAGAATGATTATTATGTTATGGTGAAATGTTGTTTTAGACAATAATGTTAAAAGTACTAATCGAAACCCTTAGAAGGATGAGATGAGTCTTGGTGCATCGAGGGTCTCATGGACAAGCTACCTTAAATAGCTAAAACACATGACCACCATTCGATGGCTGTAAAGTCGGAAGTAGGAAGGGTAACTCAGAAAGCGAAGGCATTTCTATAAAACGTGTAAATGTAAGAAGTTTTCCTTTTATAGGGAATAAGTTAGGTTTCGGGGACGAAACCTCTTTAAGGAGGGAAGACTTGTAACATCCTAAAATTTTTATATTGATAAATAAAAGAAAGTTATGTTTAGTAATTTCACGTTTTAGTTATTTAATGTCGAGTAAGGAACGGGTCTTGGGCTTAGTTATTTTATGAACTCGGCCTGTCTCAACCCGTAGGAAGCCAACCCGAGCCTAACCAAACCCGTAGTATATAAACGAAAGTTCTTGACACTTCCACCATTTTCACCATCTTCCTTCACTTACACCCACCCAAACACTCTCATTTCTAGAGAGAGAAGCTAGAGAGAGAAAGTTCTCAAATCACAAATCCGAGTCCACAATCTTGTTCCTAATCGTTTTTGGTAAGTCCCTCTCGAAAATCATCCGTTTTCATAACCATTTCCGACCTCAAATCGAGCAAAAACTCCCATTTTCGTAACTTGAGTTTTCGGGTCAAAAACCGCCTTGTTTTGGTGTCAAAATGCAAGCTTTTGTGTTTAAAAGTACTAGGAATCGATAGCCCTTTCAATCCCGAGCATTTCCATGTCAAAAACTTCGATTTTGGGTCAAAAATCTGGAAAATCTGGAAAACCCGTGGGTTTCTCCGTCGCCCAGCTTGAAGGAGTCGAATCAGACTCATTCGATCGAACCAGTCGATCGAATGAGTCCATTCGATCGAATGCGTAGATCGAACAAGTCCAGTCGACCGAATAGGGAAGCAACCGAATGGTCTCCAACTCATTCGATCGAATGAGTTTTGTATTCGATCGAATGAGTGTTGTATTCGATCGAACGTGTTCCTGTTTGATCGAACGTGTTGTATTCGATCGAACGTGTTCCTGTTTGATCGAACGTGTTCCTATTCGATCGAACGTGTTCCTATTCGATCGAACGTGTCCCTATTCGACCGAATCAAGCCAGAACCAAGCTGTTTCCAAGTTCGCCTAAGGTTTAACTTCGCCTGAAGTGAAGTTCGTTTATAAAATAAATTAAAAACCTAATGGAAAATGTGTTAAGGCAGTTATCGAAAATAAAATTTTTCCAAGCTGACCTGGCAGCTTAACCCCAGCCAGGGGCTCTGCCCCTTGGACCCCGCTAGGGGCTGCCGCCCCTAGAACCCCGCTACCAGGGGCGCTGCCCCCGGACCCCCGTTCGTTGTGGGTCATATAAAGATAGAAACGCAACATAAGTAGTAGTAGCTAATTGATACGTGTAAATATTATACAGTTAGCCGTGCGCAGCTCAAGAGGGGAATAACTATTAACGGAGAGCGTAACAGTATTCAGGTGAGTTTCTAGCCCCATTCCTTGTTATGTTCTCGGGGCTGTGTGCATACTTGATGTGTTGTTAATACATTTATCCTAAGTGATAAGTGTATGTCATATGTGATATGTGTGATGGATATGAATGGTTGCTTGTCGGTACGCGAACGATCTTCGGATATTGCGCGTACTGTCAGGACAAAAATAAAGGTACGAATATTATACATCGAAGATGTATGAACATTACAAATGAATACTTGTCGGGGTGTGAACGATCTTCGGATATTGCACGTATCGACAAGAGGTATGGTTGTTAAATGAATGATGTAAAGAACGCCTAGGGTGTTCTTATGCTATGATGTAATTATTGTATATGTGAAGTAGGTGTATGCAGGTACACGAATGGTATGTGAGTTCTACGTTCGACATAGTAAGTTAGGATGGCAAATCCCTCTAGCTTTTGTCGGACATAGACTCGGCTGGTGATGGCGTAGTTAAGGACTGCGGGCCTTATACGTAAAGTAGATGATAGATGTAAACGTAGTTAAGGACTGCGGGCCTTATACGTAAAGTAGATGATAGACGTAAACGTAGATAGGGACGGTGGGCCTTATACGTGTTACAGATAATAGACGACAACGTAGTTAAGGACTGCGGACCTCATACGTATTATAGATAGGCATCAGCATAGGAAAGGACTGTGGACCTTATACGTGCTGTAGTTGTATTGTGGTAGCATAGGGGAGGACTGCGGACCTCGTACGTGCTATGGTTTAGGTTGCAACATAGGGGAGGACTGTGGACCTTGTACGTGTTGTGGATGTAGGATGGTATAGGGAAGGACTGCGGACCTTGCACGTACCATAAAGGGTGAACATAGGTAAGGACCGCGGACCTTTTACGTGTTCACGACCTTGAGTACAGGTATAGACGGCGGACTATGAACGTACTCTCGGTAGACTGAGGTTAGTGGTTATAAATATGTGTGTATGTATGGTAGTAAGTGTGTATGTAGAACAGAAGGGTAACTAGTGAAGTATGGATATGTATCTACGGATATGTATGTATGTGTATGTATTGTATGGCGTTCGATTAACTAGAACTCACTCAGCGTAGCTGACTTTTAGTATGCACGCAGGTGAGCTGATTACAGAGTTAGCATGAGGATGACACACGGCATGGATTGAACGGCTGGCATCTGAAGAAAGAAGTAAAGATGTTTTAAATATAAAGTTTTGTGTTATGGTATCAAAGAAAAGGTTTAACGTTTTGTAACAAATGATTGATGTTTTATATTCCGCGAAAAGTTTTAATAAACTCTGATTGAAGAACTGTGTTTATGAGTAAATCCGACGCTAAAGTAGGGCTACCGGGTTCGGGGCCTTACAGAAATCCTGGACCAGAGGGGGGTGCTTGACCATACCGAGCGTAAGCTAAAGGGCGTCGAAGAGGCTGCAGCTAAAGAGGTGTTGCTTGCCAACCTCAACAAGCGTGAAGCCGATCGCGCCCGTAACGAAGCTCAAGCTGCCCTCCAAGAAGCTCTGGCTGCCAAGGAATGGCTTCTTCGAGAAGCGTTGTCTCAGGTAAACTTTCATGTCTTTACGCTCTTCTTTGTAGATAGGGTGTTGACACTTGTATATTTTCTTATGTAGGTTGTGCATCGGGTCTTCTCAGAGACCTCTTACGACGATGCTATGAGCGCAGCCCTCAACGCTTCTCACGAGGATGGGGAACGGGCCGGCTTCCTGCTTGGTCTAGGGTTCGTTGAGAAAGGCGTCCCGCCTTCCAACTTCCCTTTGTATAATGTGGATACTGAAGCTGCTTATGACCAAGCAGTGAACCAGTATGCCGCCTTCCCGCATCCGGTGGTGGAGAAGGTGAATGAAGTCGCTGCTGCTGATGATGGGCTAGCTATCCTTAAGGCTTTCCTTGAACTGCCACGCTCAACTGACGGCGCTGGTCCAAGTGGAAGTGGCCCTGAAGCCTGATCCTGAAGATCCCTTCCCGCTGCTAGGATAGACTTAGTTTGTACAGATTTACTTACTTGTAGGCGGGTAGTTACCCGGCCATTCTTGTAACGAATATTCATGAAATATAAATCTTTGTGCGGCTAAGACCGCTTCTTCCATTGGATTCCTTGCTTTATAAACGTTATATGACTTGCATATTTTAGTTTGAATTAGCAATTTTCCAAGTGTTTTAGAATAAGTTAACCTTTCAACGTGGTAGATAATAGGTTGAAGTTTTGCTTCCTTGCTCGTGATTGTGCGGGTAAGACCGTCACTTGCACTTACAAGGATGGCTAAACTTTACTTACATCTGACCTGCGTATAGGTTTTCATCCTTTTTTAGGATAACCTTTGAACGTGGTAGATAAGTTGAAGTTTTGATTCCTTGTTCGTGATTGTGCGGGTAAGACCGTCACTTGCACTTACAAGGATGGCTAAACTTTACTTACATCTGACCTGCGTGTAGGTTTTCATCCTTTTTTTAGGATAACCTTTGAACGTGGTAGATAAGTTGAAGTTTTGCTTCCTTGTTCGTGATTGTGCGGGTAAGACCGTCACTTGCACTTACAAGGATGGCTAAACTTTACTTACATCTGACCTGCGTGTAGGTTTTCATCCTTTTTTTTTTTAGCGTTGTGTTTATGCGGGTTTTGCCGCTTTCCACACGTAACGACTTACTTCTTCCCCATTTATGCGGTGAATACCGGCACCAATATGGGTAGTTCATAAGTATAAAGGTAAAGTTAACACATTATGAAAGGAGAATCATTTCCATTAGAAGTGGCTCTAGGCCTTTTCTTTACAAGTTTGGAATTGATCTACATATAACATTTGCGTAATTGAGCTCCATTCCATGTTCTTGGGATAGGAGTGCCATCGAGCCTTTCGAGCCGGTATGCGCCCTTTCCCAGGACTTCTTTGATAATGTATGGCCCTTCCCAGACCGGGGCCAGCTTTCCTGGGCGTTCTTGGTTCGAAGCCTCGTTGTTACGCAGTATGTAGTCTCCTTCGTTGAAGTTGCAAAGTTTTACCCGCGTGTTGTAGTACTTTTGAATTTGACGTTTGTAATTCTCTTCACGCACTGCGGCTAAGTCTCTGCGTTCCTCGATCAGCATAAGATCCAACCGTCTTTCCGCATCATTGTCTTCTGGCTGAATCAAGACCCTTGGTGAGGGTAAACCAATTTCGACCGGGACCATGGCTTCCGTGCCATAAGTGAGGCTGAACGGGGTTTCTCCCGTACTGGCCTTCTTCAGTGTTCTGTTTGCCCAAAGGACGTGCGGAAGCTAGTCCACCCAGCCGGATCTGTGTTCCAAGAGTCTTTTCTTGATGCCTTCGACGATGCTCTTGTTTGCTCTTTCCACCTCACCATTACCTTGCGGGTGTGCCACTGAGGTAAAGGTGTGGGTGATTTGGAGTTCTTTCAGCCACTGTTGTAGCTTCTTGTCAGCAAAGTTGGTGCCGTTATCGCTCACCAAATTCTGTGGAAGTCCAAAACGACAAATAATAAATTCCCAAATAAATTTTTTGATATGTTTTGCGGTTGTTTGGGCTAATGGTTTTGCTTCTATCCACTAGGTGAAGTAGTCGATGGCTACCACAAGGAACTGAACGTTTCCTGCTGCTGTAGGAAATGGGCCTGTCACGTCGATGGCCCACTTCTGAAATGGCCATGAAGAAGTGACTGGAACAAGTTCATTCTTCGGGCGGTGCGTGTTGGGTGCGTAAAGCTGGCAAGACCTGCATTTTCTGATGTATGCCAGTGCATCCGTATGCATCCCCGGCCAAAAGTATCCCGCGTTGTTTAGCTTAGCTACAACAGCGCGGGGACTTGCGTGTACTCCACAGATGCCTTCGTGTACTTCCCTTAGGAGGTAGTCAGCATCTTGGTTGTCCACGCATCTTAAGAGTGGACCAAGAAAGTTACGTCTGTAAAGGATGTCATCGATGAGTTGATAATTCAGTGCTTTACAGCGTAGTTTTCTTGCCTGTGTTTTGGATTCTGGGAGTGTTCCTGCCGCAAGGTATTTTATTATTGGTGTCATCCACGTTTCCGTGCCGGTTTGGATGACACAAATTTCCTTGTGCGGGACCGAAGGTGTCTCGAGGAGTTCAATGCGGATATCCTTTCCTAAGTGGGTGAAGGCTAATGATGCAAGCTTGCTTAACGCATCCGCAGATTTGTTTTCACTTCGCTTGACGTGTATGACTTTGCAGTCATTGAAATCGCGCATAAGGGATTTTGCTTGTGCGAGGTACAGGGCCATTGTGTCGTTCACGGCCGTGTACGTTCCGTTGATTTGATTGGCTATCAACATGGAATCCACGTGGGCTTCCAAGTTTTTCACCCCCATCTTACGCGCAATTCTCAACCCAGCCAAGAATGCCTCATATTCGGCTTCGTTATTCGTACTTGGAAAATCCAGTCGAATAGCGTAAGTGTATTCTTGGCCTGTTGGGTTGGTTAGTTTCAGCCCTGCGCCTGAACCCTCGTTACTGGCTGCTCCATCAGTGTAGAGTTGCCAGACATCATTGATGTCTTGTGCTGGAGAGGGTTGAACCTCTTCCTGGCACTCTTTTTCCCGCGATGCGGGCACTTCTGCAATAAAGTCGGCCAGAACCTGGCCTTTTATGGCTGGTCTTGGTTTATACTTTATCGCGTATTCTCCCAACTCAATTGCCCATTTGGCTAGGCGTCCCGATAACTCGGGTTTGCCTAGAACGTTTGCAAGTTTGAAATTGGTGAGAATGGTGATTGGGTGACCCTGGAAATATCGTCTTAACCTGCGTGAAGCGTGTATAAGTGCTAAGACTAATTTTTCAAGGGTAGAGTACCGGGTTTCTACGTCTGTTAGGACACGGCTGACGTAATAGATTGGCATCTGGATGCCTTTTCGCTCGACTAACAGGACGGCCCCGGTTGCTCTATCTGTTGCGGAAAGGTATAGGATTAATTCCTCTCCCGCTTTTGGTGCTGTGAGTGTTGGGAGTTCGATCAAGCGTGACCGAATCTCCTGAAAAGCCGCTTCCGCTTCTGGTGTCCAGCGGAAGTGCGTTTTCTTTAAACAGTTTCTCAACGTTGACACGAAGGGAAACGACTTATCCGCATGGTTTGCCAAAAAGCGGTTAAGTGCCACCAGTCGTCCATTCAGTGTCTGAGCCTGTTTGATGGTAGTAGGTGATTCCATTTTGATAATGGCTTCGACCTTTTCAGGGTTCGCTCTGAAGCCATCTTTAGTGACGATGACCCCCAAGAACTTCCCTTCTTCCATTCCAAAGGCACATTTGCTCGGGTTGAGCTTCATGTTTATCTTCCTGAGCGTGTTGAAAGTCTCTTCGATGTCTTTCAACATCACTTCTGGGTCAGGGCTTTTGATGACCAAGTCATCCATGTAGACTTCCAAATTCCTCCCTATTTGGGCATGAAACTGGTTGTCCATCAGGCGTTGGTATGTGGACCCGGCATTCTTAAGTCCGAATGGCATCATTTGATAACAAAATGTGCCATCGGGCGTCCGAAAAGCGGTTTTGTCCTGATCATCAACGGCCATGTGTATTTGATGGTACCCCTTATACGCATCCAGGAAGCATTTTAGGCGGAACGGTGCCAGCGAGTCCACCTTAAGATCAATTTCGGGTAACGGATAACAATCTTTGGGGCATGCTTTGTTCAAGTCCTTGAAATCTATGCACATGCGCCATTGTTTGTTATTCTTCGGTACCATAACGGGATTTGCAACCCAGGTTTGATATCTACTAACGCGTACGATGCCTGCGTCAAGGAGTTCCTTGACTTGGGTTCTACACGCGTTAGTTTGTTCTGGCCCCATTACTCTGCGTTTTTGTACGATCGGCGTAACAGCCGGATCGCATTTGAGCTTATGCTCTGCCTTACTTCGGGGCACACCAGTCATGTCAGCTGGTGTCCACGCGAAGATGTCAGCGTTTTTTTGTAATAGGCGCTTGAGTAAGGTGCGTGTGGGATCAACAATTGTCGGGCCAATGGTGACGGCCTGGTCTGGGTACTTGCCATTGAAGGCCCATTTTTCTGGTTCGGTGATGGTCGGTTTAGCCATCTTTGGTTTGGGTTTAGATGAGACAGATGCGATGCATACCTGGGGAATGCCGGTGATCATCGCTACACCCTCAGCTGTTGGCCATCCCATCATGCCGTGGACTGAGGATACCACGGCGTTGAATCTTGCCATCCCGTCTCTCCCGAAGAGAATGTCGTATGTGTGGTGTGGCTTCCTCATCACGACGAAGTCCACCTCTTCTGTGCGGGAGTGTTTCCCATCCGTAAGAGTGACGGGGAAAGATAGGATACCCAGGGGGGTGTTTGTGCTGCCATCAAACCCTTCCATTGAAGCGCAGATCGTTTCCAGGCATTCTTTGTCTTCGTCATCTAGCTTGTCGAAGAACTGCCTGTACATCATCGTTGACGAGGCGCCGTTGTCAGCAAGAGTGCGGGAGGTGATGTAGTGCCCCAGCTGGCTTTTAATGACGATAGGACCTTCTTTGCTGAGTCCTCCTGGCACTCGTGGGAAGCGCACCTCAGCTTCCTTCCACGCACATGGTTCTGGCATTCGCCTTTTTCTTCCTCTGATGTTACCATGAACCATGTTGATGCTGTTGTCAACGGGCTTTCGTCCGTTGCCTCGGTACCGGTTGTCGTTCCGTCCTCCCTTCTTGATTGATGCCACCAGGTGTGCCAGTCTTCCATCCTTGACGAATGCTTCAACAATGTCCTTCAAGGATGTACACTCTTCCGTGTCATGACCTTTTGTCCCGTGGAAGTCACAGGATTTTCTCTGATCCGCATTAGGTCGATGCCGGATCATTGGAGCTTTTGGCCACGGTAGCTTTTCAGTGGCAAATATTTCCGTGACGCTTTTGGTGAGTGGCGTCCACCGGTGCTTTTGGCTTGGAGGGTGCGTGTGATTTCTTCTGCCAACAAGAGGTTGAGAGCTGGATGAGGTGTCAAAGTTTACCCTTGACTGCCAGATACCTAGCTTCCTCTTTTTGTTCTGCCGGGCGATCCGGACATTGTTCTCTCTTGCCCTCTGCGTATAGAGGTGTGTACTCTGGGGAAGATCCCTTCCCAGTTGCTTTTCTGTCTCGGCAAAGCGCTTTGCCGCCGTCATGATGGCATCCCATGTTGATGGCATGCCATCCTTACCCGTCAATGTGCGGATAAGCTCTGGGTATTCGGCGCCTTGGATGAAAGCGGCGCGAACCAGATCTTCACTTATGTTGCCGAGACTTAGCTTTTTGGAGTTGAAGCGGGTGATGAAGTCTAGTAAAGATTCATCCTCCTCTCTAACGCAGTTGAGGATCGTCCACTGTTCTTCAGTGTATTTCCTCTGTTGGCTGAAGTGTTGGCGGAACTTGTTCTGAAAGTCCGCCCAGTCATATATGTGGTGGACCGGTAAACGATCGAACCATGCCCTGGCCGCTCCGACCAGAGTCATCTGGAACATGTAACACCACGTGGGTTCCGTCCAGTTGCTGACGGTAGCCCCCGCAATGAACCTGTTCAAATGGTCATCTGGGTCGGATAGACCATCATAAGTGCCAATTTTGGACATTTGTTTGGCACTTCTCGGGACGATTGCTTCCGCAATGTCCCTTGCGAATTTTGACTTTCCTGCATTTGTAGCAGTTGGTCTAAAGGTTTTGGAGAAGTCACGCGGGTTTCTCTCCGCATTGTTGGTTTAAAAGCTTCCCGAAAATTCCTTTTCGGCTGGGAGTTCGTTTCCTTACGCTTCCCTTTCGCCTTATGGCGAGGGTTTGCGTCGGTATCGGACTCCTCCCTCTCGTCGTCTGAGTACTCGCCCTCGCTGTTCATATTGAGGTGTTGGCGAGTACTGCCGAATTCGTCAGCCTGTTGAACTGAACGCAAGCGTTCGTCCAATTCAGCTTGGAACTCTCTTTGACGTGCTTCGGCCCACGCCTTCACTTCATCTAGTGTTTGGCGAGGGACCCTTCGTTTTTCCAACTGGGCATCAGTGAACCCCAGTGGAATGTTTACTGCACTTGCCCCGGCTTGGGTAGTCGGGGTAGTGTTCGTAAGAATTGTATAACCGCCGGTGTTCCCCCCAGTTGTTGGGGTTGTGGTTACCGGGGTTTCTTGGTCGGTTACTGGCCTTGGGACCGGAGTAACGTTAACCATTTCATCAGAAATTTTGAAAAAAACTAAATCAGTTCTAGCTTTTTATGCACGGATGGCGCCAATGAAGAAACACTAGGTGAACCCTGGACAGATTATAGATAATCTGGGGGTTAAGTAATGTTTCCCACGGGAATGAGATCCAGCAGAGAGTTGTTCTTCAGGGGACCTGCAAAACAGACACCGTAAGCTCGTCACTGAGAAGGGGGGGGGTTCCTCCTTGTGACCACCCTCCGGCGTGAGAATCAGACTAGATTGCTCTGAATATAAGTGTATATTAAGAGATTGCTAGATAAGATTGAGATATCAGATGATGCCCTTACCATTCCAAGGTGTTGGAGTATTTATAGCCGAAGGTAGGTTTCCAAGCAGGTACAGCCGGCTGAATAGTATTCCTGTTCTACCAACAGTGGACTACGCACAGGCCCATGCTGGTTGGTGGATAGGTTACGGCCAACAGTAATAAGGTCGGCTGTATACTGTTCCTTTACTGCCGGCTACGCACTGTTCCACCAACTGTAGGCTGCGCACGTCCCATTGTAAGGGTTGGTGAGTAGGCAGCGGCTAATAGTGACAAACAGTACTAGAGGGTGCTCTCCTCGTATTGTTGTCGGTGAGCTGTCACCCTGTGATTGGTTCATGGGCTGCTTTGGTCAATTTGTCTGTTCCGCCCATACCTTAGTAGGTATAGTACGTAAGACCTTCCAGAAGCATACGGACTGGCTCACTTGGACGGGAGTATTCCCGCCTTGCTCATTCCTTCATGTGACTATACTGAAGTAGCTAATGCCTTGTGCGTGTAGCCTTGCTGTTAGTGCGGGTAGCCTTCCCTGATGGCTTGTATCCGCAGCTGCGGGAACAGGCGGTGTACTTCACCATTGGAGGCTTTCCCTGCGGGTACAGCTGGCGTACTGCGCGTAAGGTTCTTTGAGCATGGTGGGTCCTGCTGGAGCAGTTGGTCATTGCGCAGACGTCCCTGTTTAAGGTGAGTCTTGCGGGTCCAACTGGGCTCTGCTGGGACCTACCTCTTCAATAAGTGATGACAATACACAAGAAATTACAAATCATATATCCAAATGGTTTACTTTAATCCTATAAATAAGCAACTAAGTGGTTGCCTTAATTAGAAATGTGTATGAGAGAGAGAGAGAGAGATGTTTAAGGAAATAAGTGAAGCCCAACAAAAAGATTGCAATGGGGTACTTAACTCTTTCCAAAAATAGTAACACCAAAACTCATCATCTTTCTCATCTTATTGACTCATCAAAGCCTCTAGAGCTTCAACTTCACCAAACTGGCGCAATACTCTTTAGGGGCTTTCCTCTAGATCATGCTTTCGATTTCAATCACCTTGTTGGATATGAACACATTCCTTATGACGCCATCCGGACACATGTTGTCGGAAATGTCTTCACGGCAAATGAGTCCCCTCTTCATCACAAAATCCACTTCCATCATGAGATGAGATGGCTCTGGTACGTACGTACGTACGTGCTTCATTCATTCTCCATTTCAATTCCTCCGGTACTCACTTGTATCATTTGTGCAGTTTCCCTCAAAGTTGTTCTTCTTTTGTGAAGAATAACCGCAATGCAGAGGTGAAACTCCTATTGTACTAAGCCACATTATATATGACAAAATGAAGGAGCAACACCCAATGTTTGTTCAAAATTTGGAAGAACTCGGATTGGTCTATAACCGAGTGCTTGTCGAAGAGGATGACCTTACATCTCCGGTTGGCCTAGGGTGGAAGTCCGAATACTCAACCTTTGATAAGCATATAGCTCAAGAGAGATAGGTTTGTCAACATAGCGAACTCTGCATTTTATTTATAAAGTGGTCTGTTAAAATTACATTTATTGGTCAAATACGAAAATAAAAAATAAGGTTTAATATAAAAACATATAGAAAGTAACGAAAATACGCCCTGCTTGAGGTGCGCGCATATTATGTATATATGTGTAAACCCTCAGGTGGGCAAAAGTGAAATTACACTAATTTTGACGTTATTTTACTAATCTCGTGAAAATAACGTTAAAAGTGGCGGAAGGTTAATCAGGCATCATGTGGTGGCGTTGATAGCCGAAAGACGAGGGTACATACACCAATCAGCCGGTATCCCGATGATTGAGTGCTATGTGCTTTATGTCCAAGGCTTGATGCAAAACTACTATCGAGCCGGGGGTCTCACCGGAAGCAGCCTCTCTATCCCTATGGGGTAGAGGTAAGGCTGTCTACATCTTACCCTCCTCAGACCCTACCATAGCTTTGCTATTGGTGGGATTTACTGAGTACGATGATGATGATGATGATGATGATGATGATGATGGAAAGTAACGAAAATGTATTTAACTTTGTTTTTTTTTTCTATCAAGTCACTCAAATACTGAAACCATTTTATTTAATTTAACCAGATCAAATCTCGTTAAATCATTTTTTTACTTGAAACATTAGATTATTGTTGATACAGTTTACTTTTTAATCACATTTGACATATTTGGTCCTTACATGATGCTCTCTCTACTTTTATGGTTAGGTATTTTAGTTTTTCAGAATCAGCTTAGAATTTTTTATAACCACAGGGCTGCTATGGTGGGAGCAACATTAACATGGATGGAAGGCGGTCTTAATTGTCGAAGTTAAACAGGGACCGATATCGGGTATAAGATATGATGAAACAAGAAACCGCAATACATGGTTCAACATGTAATTGGTGTCAGCAAGTGGCGGGTTTGAAAACGAGTTGAATAATGACCCGTAAAAATCAGTTGCTCTCGGGAATGGTGAAGCGTTGCCTGCGCATGTTGTTCGAGACTGTTCTAAGATCCTAGATGAGGAGTGTGTTGGAAGAAGGGGGATATACTTATGTTAGACAACTTGGTAGTTCTTCATGCTCGGTTTCCATTGATTACCCCACCTAGACGTATACTAGCCTCGTTATGCAAATGAAACATATATGTGATATGATATTATTATTTACTCGGTTATAATCAAGTTCTTGATGTTATTTGGTTAATGAAAGCACATTTCAAGATTTGACGTAAAGAATATAGATCAGGGGTATGTATACATTATTCGGTTTTTATGTTTGTGTTTTAGTCATGTGTCACATACACCTAAATGTATACATGATTCATTCAGTATTTACACACATTTTCTCTATCCTCGTTTTCTCAAAAACAGACACCGGGTAACAAAAATTAGTGAAAAATCAACAAGGTCAAAACTGTGGTCTGAAAGTTGAGCAAAGAGTTATATCTTACAGGTCTCGTATCTTCAAAACTATGAAGAGAACTAATGTCTTTGTTAAGTAACCCTTTAATTTCTGGACTAAACTTTTTTATTAGTTATTATTATTAACAACACCAATTTAAGTCAAGACTTGAAATGCAAACAGTTCTCTATATGATTTATCTCCTCCTCACTTTCTCCACCACACTCAGTCTTATGGATAAACAAAAGTTGGATTAAGCTAATTCAATCTTCTACTTCACTTCAAAAATCTACGAAAATGTCTCGATTTCTAAGTTCACTTTACACCTCAAAAAAAGTTGACATATCCCAGTTAGGTCACTTTATAATAACAATACCTATGTGGTAAATTATTATCTATTTTGTTTAAGGTAATCCAACTACTCCCTCCGTCCCATTATAAGTGTTCAAGTTTGAAAAAAACAAAGTTGTGGATTGAATGATTATTTTTTTTTCTTACCAGATGACAATAATGTCCTTGAAAAGTGGGTCCATCAATATTATTTATTAATGTTAGTTGTGTGTGTTTAAGGGTAAACTTGAAAATTGGCTAATAAATTTTAAAAATGGACACTTGTAATGAGACAAATAAAAAAAAAAAACGTGGACACTTATAATGGGACGGATGAAATATTAAACTCGTGTGATTGTGTCATTTATAGACCCAAAACAAGTCAAATGGAAACAAACATCTTATCAACAAAAATTTAAAAGTCATGTTTGTTATGTTTTTATAAGTTAATATAGAACATTTATTTGTCATTAAAATTTGTAGGAATACGATGCTTGAGATCATTTTAAATGTGACAAAGACATAACTAGATTGCAGCACAGTCAAAACCGACATCATGGGACCCGCTATCCTTAGTTTAAGGATCTGAATTAAATGTTTTGTTACATTTTTCACATGAACTAGATTGCAAACAATTTAATATCGGGTCACTTTGTAAGCTTGGAATCAGCCGGGACAAGTAAGATCGGAAACATGTCATAAAATAATATTGTGTTTTTTGTTGACATATATTTGATTAGATATGCAAACTTGTTATAATTAATACAAAAATTATATATTAGAAGGGCAACATGCTTACAACCCTATTAACCAAATATCACAACCTACACCATACAACTCATTTGCATGATTTGATCATTTTAGTTTTAAGTAAGTTTGATTGTTTATAACTTATCTTACAATTCTAAGCCCGGTTGGAAGGTGCTCTTGATATTAGGTACCGTTCGAAACATTTACAAAATTTGTTATTCGAAATACTTGCCAACTTGTTACTTCTGGACAAGTGAGAACCGAATTTTTCCATTTACGTGCTTGGCTGCTTGACAAAATGCCTCCCAAGGCACAATAAGACAACACGAGTATAATGTTATTAATCAACTCGGTATATCAAATTGATACACAGGATGAATTCATGTGTGCTGCAAGTATTTCGGTATACTAAAACTTTGTTTCGGTTGTAACAAAGTTTGTGAGTAAATGAATATATACATTTGGCAAGTATTTCTTGTGTTTCCTTGCCCAGTTGATCCACATATAAGAGTCTTCACTCATGAATCGGTTCCATAATATATTAATACATAGTAACAGTTTAAACTTATTTGGTTTATGTTTTGGTCAAAGTCTAATGGGTGCTTTTAAGAAAAGTCAAATGTATGAAACAGATTTAAAGTTTTACTCATACAACCTCGACTTCCTAAAAACTGGAGACTGTTATTATAGTAATCTTCTATTAGCAACAATAACTAACAGATTAACTGTGAAAAAACCAAACAACAAGCGTATCCAGATCCACCCACCCGACTTGTACCGCTTTGACCGTATCAGAAATACTCTGTTTAAAGCCAAAACCGTTTTGACCACCCATATTTGACCCCACAAAACAAAATTGAAAAGCAACTGCAAATACAAATTATTAAAAAAAAACGATGTAAAAAGCCTAGGAAATCCTATCAATACTCATGAACAATATAAATAACTATACACGCAAGGGTCGTTTTTAACAAAATAATGGCAAAATCTGAGAAAACTCGAGGAATATAATAGATCCAGAAAATTAAATAAGAGAAAAACATTATCTACCTTGAACAAGACCACTGAATACCTGGCTATTTCCAGCAAGAGTAGCTTCCCATTCAATAGATGACAAAAGTGAAATAACTATTTGTTTCATGTCCGGTCTCAAGATCGGGTCATCCTCCACACATTGCTTTGCCAGCATGGCCATCTACACATCAGTCATATTATTAACATTAAGAATTAAAGAAGTATATATATTTGCTATCTTTTCTCATTATATATGAGGGAAATTTACAAGTTGATTATATATTTATTTAATAAAGGAAAATATTCTTCAATTTATAGTTTAATACAAAAAAAACTTCCAATGCCTCTATCTTACCAAGACTGAACGGGTCAAAACATGTCATTTTGTAAGAGTCAGCGCAGACTGACCCGGTGACCCAATACAACTTTCCCCGTTTTTTTAATAATAGTTAGTGTCAAATATGATTACAAAAGTTATACTGCTAATTTGTATTTAAAAAAGATGAGGTTATATGCCTTTAAAATACTCTTTGCCAACTTTAGCATAGTATTTGTTATTTTCTTTAAAGGTTATATAATATAATAATGCATTCAGTAGTACCGAACAGGTTCGGGTAATCGGGTGAGCACGCGAGTATCACCTAAAATATCATATTTGTCCCAGACACATGAAAGGTATCTACAACTAATCTCATACGGGGTCCCACCCGAATAACCGTCACGAATGTTTAGGGTTTTCCATCCCTAGACATGTCAGAAATGTTTTCAAAACAAACAAGTTTGGTTTTTCTTGTCAGGTATAACCAGCTAACTTGTAAATGATTCAACAATGCCCAGAAGATAAATCAGAGTAGCACCTTGAAAACACAGTCGTGGGGATATAGATCCATTAAATTTGGATCAATATGATCTTTTAAGCTTGATGTATCGATGGACTCAGGAGCATTTTTAAGAACTGCCATCATCTGCGATTTTCAACCAAAGAATAACAATTTTGTGAATTTCATGTCCTTTTTGCGTAGATATTAATTTTGATGATTTCTATAAATGTAGAGGAAATACACGAAATACAAAAGAACATTACTCGTTTTCCCAATTTAGTAACCAGATTTATATTAGACGCTTTTTATTACAATTTAATGATTTATTACTGAATTTAGCAACCACCTCATTCTAACCGAATGATGGTGCAGATTGCTGATGTGGCAATGACTGATTCAATGTCAGTCACCACCAAACAGATGCCACATATGCAATAAAAAATTGCTTCTGACCAGAATTGTGAAGTAGACTTACAACAGACGCCAAAGTCCGTCTCTCAGAATTCTTTGTTACACCAGCTTCGGTTCGTATTATGGCCTCTTTTCCTGATATTATCTCAAAAAGAATAACACCAAACGCGTATACATCACTCTTAGCTGTTGCTAAACCATCCCTAAGATATCTGTAATAAAATAATAATCAGTAAGAAGTCAATTAAGCAACTCTTGAAATTTCATATAGAGGCAGCAATTTCAACCAGATCATTGTTAAAATAACTTACTCTGGAGCTAGGTAACCATAAGTTCCCACCACTCGTGTCACTGAAGCTTCACCATCGTTACTTCTTCCAATAAGTTTTGCCAACCCAAAGTCTGATATCTATTATAATCCAAAATCAATCACATGTTGAAAATGCAGCATTAGGCATTCAAATGTTTTATTATCATAAGGTGATGCAAGCTAGAATAAATACCTTGGCTTTGAAAGCATCATCAAGTAAGAGATTGCTTGTTTTGACATCACGATGTACATAATGAGGTTTTGTATGCTCATGTATATATTCCAATCCCCTTGCGGTGTCGAGTGTAATTTGAACCCTCATAATCCAAGAAAGTGTTGGATGACCTAGAGTGAAGTCATGTAGTAATCATTATTTTCTCCAAAGATTTAACTTTTCTTATGATTAAGTGAATTGTCAAATATGATCAAGGAAGTTTTATTATTACAAAGTGATCAAAAAATTTGAATGAAAAGATTTGAGAGGTATTATGCATAGACTTCTAAGCGATTTGACCAACTTCCTTTTTAACTAACAAGTTTTATCTTATTCGTTTGAATCGTTAGAGATTATGTGAACAAAAGGTGGCACAATGGTTCCACATGTCTTATCACTTCAACAAATTTAATATCATTATTCATTAGAATAAACTCGATCAAGTATTAATACAAAACAATATCTTTTATTCAGTATTTATAGTATTTAGAACTTTATCCCAAATTTCAGTATGTTTATAGAAGTGAGTACCTGGTTTCTTTTAACAGAGATATCTACATATGTTACAATCCACCACTAAAAAGGTTTTAAGTATATTGCCGAAAATGGAATGAAGAAAAGTGTAATGTGTAAAGTGGGAATTGACCTAAAGTAGGTAGTTAAGCTAATTTACCAGCAAAAATCAAAATATAGAACTCATTTTGGGATATGGAGTGAGTAAAATACTAACACCTACAAAGAAAACAAATTGGTGTATAAAACAACTAAAGTGAGAACGGTGCTGCGACCAAATTCTAAAGAAAATAAGAAGAATTATAAACGAGGAATTTCCAAGTCATATTGATGAATAATATTGTCTAAGGTTAAAATAGAAAATTACCCTTGTTTTGAGGATCATGCAAGTGACTTTTAAGGGAACCTTTTTGAGCGTATTCATAAATGAGGAACAACTCATCATCGCTAGCAGCATAACCAATCAGTTCTATCTTAAAACAAGAATACCAGAAAAAAGTCAATTCTTTGAAGAAAGACAGGTGATCATCAGTTATAAAACATAAATAATAGATATAAGCATTAATAAGTACTGTAGCCTTACCAAATTTGTATGATGAACCTTGCACAAAACTTTCATTTCTGCCATGAATTCCTTAGTTTTTGTTTCGGTCATTCTTTTGATAGCAACTTCCTTCAATTATGTAAGAACAAAGTAGAGAGACACTCAAGGGTAGTTTGGTAAATTTGGAATATGAAGCAAATAATAATAATGCACACCTGATCACGAAGTAGCCCGTAGTACACAGCACCATATGTTCCATGACCAAGAAGATTGGATTCAGAGAAACAATCTGTAGCTGAAAATAATTCTTCATATAAAAAGACAACAGGCTTTTCAATGTCAAACACATCAGTCCTGATAACTGCAAGGATAAGACAAAATCACTTTAATTGTTATAAGGTGCTTATGTTTATATGCTTATTTTCGGAAGACATAAGTTGTGTTCCATAAGCAATTTGAGATTGATTATTTCAAAGTGATTACTCTTGGTGAATTCAAAATTCCAAGTTTACCCCTATGATGAAGTAAGTTGTTTCTAATATAATTCATAAGCACAAGCAATTTCAATAAGCAATCTTAAACACCCCACAGAAGCGTTTTGGCGCTTGCTTGAACCTAAACCGAAAAAGGACTTCTTTATCTGGTTTATTATGTCAACTAAAATATATATGAAAATCGGTTCAGTTAACCTAAAATCAATACTGTTATTTTTCTTTTCGGCTTTGGACTTTTTAACAGCCCACTTGCTCCAAGTTTTTAGTTAATAGAAATGTTCAATAATTTTAGTAAAAAACTATATATTAAAGACCTTCAATGCCCCCAAAAAGAAAATTTGTACCCGGATTGTAAATTTTCCGCTACATATATTTTTGGGATAATGTATGTGGAAATCGTCCATGTATTGAATTCGCAGGCTTGTAAACGAACCGAACAAACACGAACAGAGCATGTTCATGCTCAATCATTTAACTTTAACCACTTTAACCGAGCAAACGATCGAGCACGAACAATTAAACAAACAGTTTCTTATTTGAGTCCGTTCGATAAGAATTTGAACATGTTTTTGTTCGTGTATGTCCGTTCGTTAATGGTATGAACGAACTGTTCACGAATGTAAACGAATGAACGGAGATTAATGAACATAACCGAGCAATAAGTAGTTAAAACTTAAAAGTAACATGAATAACAATGTCGTAGACCTAAAAAGTTACTAAAACTATCCAAGCATGCCTACTAAATAAACGAACTTCCCGTCCAATGGCTCACAAAATGCTCATTAAATGTTCGGTTCATTTACATTCATTTACCGGCCTACTTAGGCCACCCAAATATCATTTTTTATCAAATCTAATCTGGCCAAAACATGTCTAAAGACAAAATTACCATTAAATTTTATGAAACGGAAATTAAATCATTATATCAAGCTACCAATAAGCAAAGATAAGTCTAAAGAAGTTCGAAATTTCAACCTTTTGGAATATTCGTATGACGGCCACTAGATTCCCCAATATTTTCTCTCCAGTTATCAGACTCCCTACTGAATCTCTTTGAACCAAAAGAAAAGCTTGTTGTCCTTAAGATACGAAACTTATGAGAAACTTTTTCAACTTTCGAATCTTTTGCATGACTTCGTGTGGAATCATCAAAGCAAATTGATGATCTTGTACAGATAAAGAATCCTATGACTGCTACGATTAGTGACAAACAAACCCCCAAGCTTCCTATGATCCATAGGTATGGTACATTAGCCTTATGCCTGTCTTGATTTACTGCACACAAGAAAAATATCACTTAGTTTTCTCTCTTACAAGCTATAAGAAAAATTATAGTTTCTAATATGGAAAAAAAATGCTAAATGCATAAATTTATTAGGGCATTTCACTTTTCTAATAATATATTATTGCCATTTTCAGCCAGCGCATAAACTTATTCAATACTCGAGCAAAATTGAGTGACAAATGACAGAAATATATTTCCTGATGAAAATGGCACCGACGTGAACTTCAACCTTTTGTTCAAGAATGCATAACCATCTACCATGTGCAGATGCACCAAATATTTACACAATTTTGGTGTAAACAGAGCAGATTCGATAATTTTGTTTCAACTACAATATAGGCACCAAATTTTTACATTAGACAATTAATATTTACTGATTAACACTTTAAACATGTATGTTTAACCTCTTTGTATTTAGAACTGATATAAATAAACTTGCTTTAATTTTATATATGTAATCAACTTATTAGTAACAATTACAAACAAATAATTAAAACAATTATAGACCATCATCAACATAATACTCATTTTATAGATCTCAATGAGATTGTTTCAAAAAAAAATTTATAAATTAGTTTTTACTTTTTACACTGCATATATATAATAACAAAGATGAATTATGAAAACTTGGTGAAAAATGAGACCATGAAACACCAAAAGTTACACCATTTTAGTGTCTTGGTCAAATCATTTTGGTGTTTAAGCAAGCAATACATGACATTGTTCTAGTCTTGTAGCATAAGGATCATAGGTGGCCTTAATCAATGTAATTCACAGGTAACATCAAATTAACAAAATACACAACAGGTAAACAATATTACCTGCAACATCAGTAATAAACAACGGTGCTGGAGCCGGAGCAGGGGCGACATTCTCAACAGGATACGGCTCACCAGGAACTACAAGACGATTAATATTTAAACTAGAACAAAATGAAAACAATACAACCAAGTCTGCAATCAAACAGTATACCAGCATTCAAAGGTATGTAATACAGTTTTCCAACAGTCACATTATCCGAATCCACAATCCCGTTCACCGCCTCAATACTATCCATGCTAACACCGAACCGACTGGCTAACGATCCAACACTATCCCCTTCCTTGATCACATAACTCATCAAATAATTCCACAGTCCATTCGAACACCCGCACATTAACTGCAACCACAATACTTCCCCTACACGCGCCGGCCGAGTGAGATTCGACAAGTAACCTAGCCCGCCGTAAGCGTCCACGGACATGGATTCACCGTCTGCACGGGCAGTGTATGTCGTGTTTGTTAAATAGTGTGAATTCGTACAGGAACAGTTTTTTGTAACGAATACGTTACCGTTACCGTCAAGTCAGATGTGTTGTGGAGGTGCATCGAACATGCTCATGATGACAGCTAGGGTTTGGTCTGGTGATGGAGTGAATGCGAGGAATGAAGTGCACATGCGAGATGTTTAATGGCGTAGACTGCGAATTAGTTTGCTGCGAAACGAATAGCATCATTAGCAACGCATTTAGAAGGACGAAAACCATAGTTTAAAATTAATTAACTGCTGTTGCTGATCAAATTGAAGTGAAATTAGTTAGTAATGGAGCTTGAAAAGGTGGTGAAATTGGATTAATTTATGAGTGTTTTAAGAGTAATTTGTAACTAGTGTTGATGAATAAAGAAGATCAAGTGTTTGGAAGTAGTGAAGTGAAGTCAAGTGTTATGGAGCAAATAGCGATGTGACATAAAAAATAAGATGCGGCCAAGCCAAGATATGTGTTGGTCGCATATATTACGTACA
Organism: Bidens hawaiensis; assembly: GCF_021521415.1. Taxonomy (NCBI): domain Eukaryota; kingdom Viridiplantae; phylum Streptophyta; class Magnoliopsida; order Asterales; family Asteraceae; genus Bidens; species Bidens hawaiensis. Next base: position 13,509 of record NW_027497302.1, on the reverse strand, counting down.
AGAAATGAAATCTTTTTTATTATAAATAATATTCACATGATGCATGTGACAGGGTTTTTATAATGTATCTATACGACAATATATTCATTTTAATTTTTAATAAAATTTTGTTTTGGTAATGCTAGTATGTACAAATTACTTTCGTGTCTTTTTATTATGTATAATAATCTGAGTATCTGACCTGTTCTTAAGCAGATAAAGTGTGTGTATATATGTGTGTGGAAAACTGAAAATAAAGTGGATATGTGAAGTTTGAAACTCAAAAAGGATTATGTATAATAAATAAAAAATTGAAGTGGGTCAAGTTTGTATTTTTAAGTTTAAGAGATAAATTCTTTTTTATTTATTTATATACTAGCTTTACGTAGCACAAGGGATGATCAAAATAATTAAGTTACGAATAAAGCAATTCACAATGTATATGGAAAAATGTGTTACATTTTTGCATGTATCATCATTATACATAAATTGATTTTATTTATATCACAAAATGATTTTTTCCAAAAATAATAAACTAAATAAAAAAAAATACTACACCTGCAAAAACATATCCAAGAACACTTTATCTATTGAAAATTTATTCTCATTGTCATATATGTATAATTGAAAGAAATTTGGTTACGAACCAATTTTGGAAAATATTTCTCATATAATAATATTTTTGAGCTACATTATGAAATTTTTTTTGATAAGTTTGAGGGGTTTCTCGACTTTGCCAATTGACAAAAAAAAATAGCAAGTTAACCTGTTCAACTTTGTGAATATTTTGCTCCGCTTGAGCATAATTTTGTATGACATGTTTCACATACAACATTCTGATCATTATTCAAGGAAAAGTCAATGTTGACACAAATGTTTCTAATTTAATAAAAGTTGGAAGCGTTGATAGGTTTAGCGGTGACATGTTGTAAGTGTTTGTCATTTTTTCTCAAATTTTAATAGTCATGGGAAAAATACTCAATGTGCAAAATCCTGAATCTTTTGACTATTTCAAAAAATGTCTTTAAAAATAAATTTGAAGCACAATCACAATTAAAATTCTAACTTTCATTTGTTTTATATTTTCAAGTCAAAACTTTGAACTCGTAACAAGTTTAACAATAAATCTATTTGCACACTCTAAAGTTTTAAAATATTCATTACCCCTATTTTACGTAACAAATTTGAGTCAAATGTAGTTATTTGTACCAAACGATCTATTTACCAACTTTTAACCCGTAACATCAAATATAAGTTTCACAAAAAAACCCTAATCAATCCTTGATAAAAAAAACCTAAAAAACTAAATATGATAAACATTATTATATTTGAAAGTGACTGGTAGATACTATCCTTACAATTTAACACATATTTTGTTATATTTGAAAATGATTTATATATACTATCTTTACAATTTTACACATATATGTATAGTTTACTAAATTAACCGAAAAAATAAATAGATAGATTTAAAGCATATAATTTATAATTTATAAATTTATATAACAATGTACAACAAAAAACCAATAGATAAATGGATTCATTTTTAAAAATGGATCAACTTTTAAGCATATAATTATAATTTAATGATTAAAAAAATTAATTCGTAAACTGAAAGCATTTTAGAGTTTTTTTATTTACAATCTTCAACAATAAACATAGTATAATATGTTAATGATAACATTTAAAATTATATTCTTTTCAATATTTAACAAACACAGTTTGTTGTTGATTTTTTGATTTCATCAAGTATGTTGTGAAATATGTTCTATCAATGTATAGAAGTATAACATGTAAATGTTTTTTTTATAAAAGTGTATAGATATAATATAAATACAATTTAAAGAAAAATGAATAATTTAATCATGTTATAGATATAATAAAATAGATTGTAAAAGGAAAGTGAATAGTTATTGATATATGACATATATTAGTTTTGGAGGGAAAAAAATGTGAGGATTAATCACAAACTAACACGCGTCACAATTATTTTACTTATTAGAATAGGTGGATGTAGGTATATGTAAAACTACATCTGAGTTTTATAAATTATAAACATACCCAAGAATTTATTAGGGTTCAAATTTTAGATATTAAGTGTTGTAAATGATAATTTTGGTTAAATTGTGTTTGTATTGAGATTTTGTGTGTAAATACATAGATATAGATGGACGTGATAAATACAAAACCATATTATAGATGGTAAAGGTTTATATCGAATTACCACAAAGATAATTAATAATGATGAAGGGACATATTTGTAGGGGTATGGTACTAAACCCGGTTTTACGACCCTAAATTTATTACGTTTGGCTTATTTTATTATATGGACTAATACAATGTTATTGGGCTGAGGGGGTTTTGTGGAGGTAACCCTAACTGGGCCAGGCCCATTAGGGTACCATGATGGTGGCCATGAGGCTCTCTATATAAGGAGGTCTCCACCTCCTTATTAAGGGGTCATGCTCAATAAGAGCCACCACCATATTTTGTGTCCGTAAACAAGAGATCCTTGAGATTTCTTAGCAGTCACCTCCACACCCCCAAAAGGCCATTGCAGATCTCAAGCAACCGGAGAAGAAGATCAAGACGTGGTTCGTTCATCTCGAAATCCGTGGAAACATCGTCATGGATCAGGTCAGATTCATTTCATGCTTCGACATTGGCGCCATCCGTGGAACGGCAACGAACTACCCTTCGATCTTCATCTCGGTTCTCAGATCTCTCCCAAGAAAAACCCAGATCTGGAAGTTTACAGAAAGAGGCTTCAAGACTTGTTCTATTAAAGCTCAAAAAGATCCATAGATCTAAAAGAGGCTTCCAGATCTGTTCAAAAATGAAGCTGAAAAGGATTTGTAGATCCAGAAAAGAAACTACCTGATTCGGATGATCAAGCCTCCGGATCTGTGATGGTTTTAAATTCTCTTCGCTCCGAGCTTCAGATCTATCTAGACCTGATTTACAGATCTAGATCTGGATTACAGACCTGGATTTTAGGTTTAAAGGTACAGTCTAGATTACGGAGACTTTCGCTACCATGTGGGTTTTGCGCAGAAGACTGCCACCATGCATGCTCGCCAGCGGGTTACCATTCCGCCGACATGCGTGAGCGCCCGTGGAAACCACCGCGGAAACCACCATGTGGGTTTTGCGCAAAAGACTCGCCGCCATGCATGCCCACGCAACTCTCCGCAATGCGTGCGCGCCCGCGAGTCACCACTCCGCCGGTTTGCATGCGCACTGCCAAGGATCAAGCTTCGCCGCCATGCATGCACGTCCGCGAGTCACGACTCCGCCGCCATGCGTGTGCAAGCCTGATTTTGATTTTTGCATTCATGTTTCACACTTCCTTTTATTAATTTGAGCAATATGACAACATTATATTGACATCAAACAAAAAATAAAACGAAGTAAAACATACACGCGCGAGCTTCAAGCTCAGACGCGTTGACGAGTTTCAACTCTGAAACGTCAGGGCCTTAGCCCAATAATATGAGCTTTAGCTCAAATTACTCATAGCATCCATCCCACATATTGCGCAGTTGGACCATAACATACCTAAGCACAACTAAGGCAAAGCACATGCCAAAACATAGTTGTTGAAGTTTCAGGTCGGGGCCGCGCATGGGATTATTGAAGGGGGTATGCACCCGCCTTAACATCGAGCGGGGCGGGTCAACCCACAAAATATAGACGAGGCTTAAAATCAGGATGTCATGAAGACACAAAGCCAAAACCTATGCGCGTGGCACATATCGCATATGCTCACGCATATGCTCACGCATCACGTATGCTCACGCATCACGTATGCTCACGCATATCACATCTGCGCATGAAACATCTGCGCGTGGCGCATATCACACGCGCCAAACTTAAAGGTTGGGAATCCTCATAAACCCATAGGCCACGCGCCAAACTTAAAGGTTGGGAATCCTCATAAACCCATAGGCCACGCGCCAAACTTAAAGGTTGGGAATCCTCAAACCCATAGGCCGCGCGCCAAACTAAAAGGTTGGGAATCCTCAAACCCATAGGCCGCGCGCCAAACTAAAGGTTGGGAATCCTCAAACCCATAGGCCGTGCGCCAAACATAAAGGTCGGGAGCCTAATAATATCCCAAACGGCTACGCGCCAACATAGGTTGGGCACACCTCATAATTTGCCCGAGGATGGGAACCTTGTAATACATCCACTTTTAGTTGATGTGTTTTTGCAGGTTCGGCTACGAGTTGCACAAACGCCTATGACATTATTATTACTAACTGGCCGTTTGTGCCTCCATTATTATTTTGAAGACAAGCCGGGATAGTCATCCTGCGCAGAAGAGGCCCTAGTGGGCCAGTCATTATCATCATATTATAGCTCGTAAGACGCCTCGCGCGCAAGCTTTATTATTCTTATAGCTCGTAAGACGCCTCGCGCGTAAGCTTTTATTATTCTTATAGCTCGTAAGTCGCCTCGCGCGCAAGCTTTATTATTCTTATAGCTCGTAAGTCGCCTCGCGCGCAAGCTTTATTATTCTTATAGCTCGTAAGTCGCCTCGCGCGCAAGCTTAATTATATTATAGCTCGTAAGACGCCTCGCGCGCAAGCTTTATTATTCTTATAGCTCGTAAGTAGCCTCGCGCGCAAGCTTTATTATTCTTATAGCTCGTAAGTCGCCTCGCGCGCAAGCTTTATTATTCTTATAGCTCGTAAGACGCCTCGCGCGCAAGCTTTTATTATTCTTATAGCTCGTAAGTCGCCTCGCGCGCAAGCTTTATTATTCTTATAGCTCGTAAGACGCCTCGCGCGCAAGCTTTTATTATTCTGATAGCTCGTAAGTCGCCTCGCGCGCAAGCTTTATTATTCTCATAGCTCGTAAGTCGCCTCACGCGCAAGCTTTATTATTCTCATAGCTCGTAAGTCGCCTCGCGCGCAAGCTTTATTATTCTCATAGCTCGTAAGTCGCCTCGCGCGCAAGCTTTTATTATTCTTATAGCTCGTAAATCGCCTCGCGCGCAAGCTTTATTATTCCCTCGCGCGCAAGCTTTATTATTCTCATAGCTCGTAAGTCGCCTCGCGCGCAAGCTTTATTATTTTTATAGCTCGTAAGCTGCCTCGCGCGCAAGTTATGTTACATTATTATCGAGACGCGCACTCTATCTTTTATCAGGCCCCGCGCCACTATTGTTTTGATGCGTGCAATATCTTATTCATGCTAGTACACCATCATTATCATAAGGACCACAACATGTCACCATCATGAAGAAAACCTCCCAAAACTCAAAGACAATAAAGACAAGGCCGAAGAAAAGGGAAAAAACCGCCTCATGTCCTAACACACCTCATAAAGTTCAGCGCTCCACCTAAACGCTTGCGCGCCTTGGAGCAACACTGGACTTGGGGGGCTTGTAGGGGTATGGTACTAAACCCGGTTTTACGACCCTAAATTTATTATGTTTGGCTTATTTTATTATATGGACTAATACAATGTTATTGGGCTGAGGGGGTTTTGTGGAGGTAACCCTAACTGGGCCAGGCCCATTAGGGTACCATGATGGTGGCCATGAGGCTCTCTATATAAGGAGGTCTCCACCTCCTTATTAAGGGGTCATGCTCAATAAGAGCCACCACCATATTTTTGTGTCTGTAAACAAGAGATCCTTGAGATTTCTTAGCAGTCACCTCCACACCCCCAAAAGGCCATTGCAGATCTCAAGCAACCGGAGAAGAAGATCAAGACGTGGTTCGTTCATCTCGAAATCCGTGGAAACATCGTCATGGATCTGGTCAGATTCATTTCATGCTTCGACAATATTCACGAGTGTTTGACTGATGAGCGATAAAAAGAAACATGATTTTTACTTGATTCCGCTCAAGGTTTTATAGATAATTTTATATAATGGGTGATACAGTCTTGGACCCGACCCAACAAGCACAACAAGCCCAGCAATCCCCAGTAGCCCAAGATCCGGCCCAAACCCAAGACCCAAGCAAACTTGAACGTGGGGAAAGCTACAAGTTATCAAACCTGAAGTAGTGGGCAGTTTATTAGTTTTTATTTTACTTTATACATGCATGTATGTAGGCCATGTTTCCCTTTATTGTTGCTAAAATAAAGTGCATGTAGGATAGGTAGTTAATTTTCCCTTTTGTCTATTTAAGCTTGTATTTGCATTGAGAAAATATATGAGAAAATTGTTCCAAAAACTCTTCTGGTCTTCTTCTTTTTCTTGGGAGTTTTTAGGTTTACTCTAAAAGCCTACCAATGGGCCATTGATAGTACATGAGCCACGATACTACAATAAGAACATGAATTGAGTAATTCAAATTAGGTATAAATATAGTTGGAATTTATTGTGATAATTGAGATAGATTTTATATGAATGTAAATACAAATTGCATGTGATTTTTAAGCACATAATATAAAGATAATTAAATACAAGTAAATGATGAGTTTGCATGTGATGGTCGTTTAGTTGCGTTTCCTATAAGGGTGAAAATCTATATAATAATAACTTATTTTATGATAGAATTTATTGTAGTTCATAAATCTTTACTCAGCTCATTTGGAAATATTGTAATTTTTTCAAACATCGTACACTATTTCTTACTTAACAATATGTTTAGAACGAACTCTACATCGTTCATGATTGCTAAGGGTGACGGAGTTAAACAAAGTCCAATTATTGTATCGTTCATTACACATTCAAAACTACAAGCATCACGGAGACTATCATAATTAATTAAACGGATGTTAACAAGAGTGGTATCAACATGAGTGAGCTCTTACGTAGTCATCACGTGGTCGCTAAGAACATAAGCATAAACAGATGAGTTAAAAACGAGTTTTCTTTTATGTTACTGACCAACTGCTCTATCTTACAACTCTAAATTTGTGTAATTGGCATTGTAAGAACGTTCAAACTAACTTTCAGATAATATATTATTTTCCAAAAATATATTATACATATAAGGTGATAAGGTATTTATATAATGAGTTGTGGGAGGGTAACATTATAAAAAAATAGTTATTATTGTTGAAAATAAAATAGAAAGATTCGAAAAACAAGAGTAAAAAGCAGGAAAAGGGTGGGGGACAGAAACATGAAAAGAGACAATTGGAGTGGAACCCATCATATCATATCATATCGACGTTCGTTTTGGCGCTAACTTTGGATCCGTTGACAATAAATAATAGTCAAGGTCTTCACCGACAATGACTTTCAGATGAATGTAGTGGTGTTACCGACTAAAATATCGTATCGTAATTTATCATTCATCTTTTAAATTTTGATATTAGGTGATATTTAATGAGTTCAATAGTGATAAAATATAAGAATGGATATTGATTTTTAATATTTCTAACTTTTAACATTCCTAACTTTTTATTTGTTATTCATCACTCCAAAGTTTCACTATATTTGTTTTTGCCACTCCCTCAATAACTCATGACTAACGTTGTTAGTGGAATTCCGATTTTCGGCGAAGCAAACGATCGGAAACAGAGAAGAGAGAGGCCGTGTGGCTAGCGTTTTCGGCGAATCCTAATTTTTTGTCGATGCAGACGATCGGAAACAGAGAATAGGGAGGCGACAAGACTAGGGTTCCGTCATAGCCGGTGTCGACCTCTGATTCAGGGTGGTTTGGACATCTATCGAACCTAGCTGCAGCAACTCCAAGGTCTGATTGACGCAAAGAAAGGACCAACTAATAAGATGTAAGGGCGTTCTGACGATTGTGAAGTGCATCCGACAATCTAGTATGATTTCTGACGGGATTCCACCGATGACGTTAGTCGTCCGTTAGCGAGGGAATGCAAAAAACAAATACGGTGAAACTTGAGAGTGGTTGGTAACAAATCGAACGTTGGAAGTTTATCAACCAACAAATGAAAGTTGAGAGTATTAAAAACCAATATCCATTCTAACAAATTTGATGGTTAATTGGAAAACTTGTAAACTCGTTACGTCAACCGAACACAATCATTTAGCTTAATGTGTTCGTAGGTTTGATCTTAAACTTACTCGAACATGTTCTAAAGCATTCACAACAAAGTCTTTATATCTAAAATTTAAAGATTTTTCTTTATCTTGTATCTCAATAAACATAAATATGGAATAAATTGTGAAGAAATTAAATAAACAATAAAACTTTACCCGCTTCCAAAGCAAAATGCCTTTGTATCGACTATCGAACAATAAATAATACAAATAAAGGTGGTTGTTTTACCATAATTTGTACCATGAGATTTCCTATGAGACTCCTTGCTATAGGCGTTATTTTGAGCATTTTTGGGGCGCTACTGATAGGAACACCGCCGGGGGGGGGGGGGGGGGGGTCATGGAGATTGGCGCGTAAGGAAAGTGGTGGTGGGGCCATGTGTTTCTCTCTCTCTCCCCCTCGCATACGCATACATACATATATGTATATGTATAATAGGACGTTAAAGACGCATTAAACCACAGCAGGACGTTATGAAGAAGGCCTTCGAATCCCCATTTTCTACGTGGCGATGACGTGAAAGCACTTTAAAGCTCCTCCATAGTGAAAAGTCTGAAGGATATAATCTTGATGTCACATATGAAGGAGGGTTAAGCATGAATAACCGAGAAGCACAAAAGGCGAATTGAGTAAATAGTTTAAAGATATAAGAAAATAAAGATTATAGAATAAATTGCATAGTTAATTTATTGTTAAGAGATAATTATTACTTTGTTAGAGTTAGAAAAAAAGTATAATATTTATTTTATTATATGTTTGAGTATTATTAGAAATTAGATTTGGAGTAGTAAATGAGTTTAGGTAAGTATAAATAGAGGTGTATGGTCATTGTATATGGTGTGGTTTTCGTTTTTTATAATAATACTGAAAAAGTCTAACAAGTTGTTCAAATATTAGGTATTTTGTGTTCGAGTTTGAGTGTAGACTTCCGACATCTTATTTGTACCACAACTCATAATTTTTATTCTTTCCTAGACTTCACTAAATTTTCATTTTCTTTATTTAAAGTACTAGTAAAAATACAATATAGCCCTTATAAGTAAGTTAAAGTATAGTTTAAATTGTAATAAACGTATAAGTTAACTTAATTTAATTTTAAGAAACAAGTAATTAATACATATAGAAATACAGTAGTTAATTTTTGTAATTGCCGTCTCATATCATATGACACCAAATCAAGAAGCAGCGTCGGCTGAAAGCAGCACGTGGGTGCTGAAACGGGCAAATGCACCATGGGCCAACTGTAAATGCAGTGCCTGGTACCCTGAAACCAAGCACACAGGCCTTCATATTAATATAGCAATAAATAAATTTCAATAACAAGTGCACATTTTTATGCATAATATTTATCTTGTTTGCCAATAATAGCTAGGGACGAATAAGGTGATAAGTATGACAGACCGGTGGGGTTGGGTTTATCAGGTATGTTTCGGGTCGGTTTTGCATATGAGTCGATTTAGGACCGATAACAACAAAATTTAACCCGGATCAATATAGATGATCTTATCTTAGTTATTATAGAGAAATGATTAAATAAAATTATGTAGGCACTCATTTTTCTTGTTTTCAATATATTGTACACCTCGGTTGAAGTTTTTTTTCACTATTTTCAATGGTACTGCCAAAATTCTGATTTGTTGTATTTTTCTGAATTTTTGTACCGGTACCGATATTTTTCTGAATTTTTGTCTTCGATACCGTACCAAATATTATCGGTACCGGTGCCTATTTTAAAGGATTTTCGGCACCGAGCGTATCCCTGACTACTAGTAATGAAACATTAAAGGATTTTTTTTTATTTTAAAAAAAGCGTTCTATAAGAAACAAAAAACATATTAATAATGTCAAGGACCAAGTAAAAACACTGATGATCTATAAATACATCATATCTTACCATTTTCTTTATCATTTCTAGAAAAGTTTATCTTACTATATATAAAGTATAAACTATATGACAACACGTATGTATGCGTGCATGTAATACTAAAACTCGTAAGTCCCGAGCTCACTAACTCCACCATCTTTTATATTTCGGTAATGTAGATCGGGATTAATCGTTTTCCAGTAAAGATTATATACTATACTCTAATGGCCAAAAATGTTATATGATTTTCCGACAATGTTATATATTTTTCCAGTAAGGTTTTATATTTATTTTAATTGTTATATGAATTTGTAATAATCTCTTAGTATATCAAAATCCAAGATTGAATTGATATTTTTGAAGTTATTACGGTTTTCCGGGAAAGTTTCCGGTGAGATTTTTGTTTTCCGTTTTTGTTTGTATTTATATTAATTATTATATGATTTTCTTATAATCTCTTTAGGTTATATATCAAAATCGAAGATACAATGGAGATTATCCATATTTCGTTTTTCCGGTAACGCGATTCAAATATTCTGGTTATCAATTAGAACATCAATTTTACATTTGTTACATAATTCAAATCTTCCACAATTGGTAATTTGTTTATTATTTGATATTAATATTTAATTTTCTCATTTCAGGTTGTGTTCCCAATTTGATATAGCTAATTTCATGGGTTGAAGATTTGTTGATAAGATATCTTATTTTTTGTTTAATATTGATGTATATTTTTGTTATTATTCATGTACTTATTTATTTTTCGCAATTCATGTAATTTATTTGATTTTTATATAATCAACCATATATTGTTGTTGGTCAAAGTCCATTTAATATATTTTAATCAGAACCGATGTATTAAAGAAAAATTTATTTGTATCTTATATTTATCTATTTATTAATGATAATCTCTATAATTTATAATAATTATTATAAGCTTATTAATTTTTTTATTATTAATTTATTATCTTTTCTAATTAGTTGTTACATCTTATTTTAACAGAAATAATAACATTTACACCTTACTATTTTTATATTTCAATATATTTGACTTAAATATTATTCTGTTATTATATTGTAAGATACATTATATTTTCTATATATAACCAATTACGTTATATGTGGACAACCCAATAAATAAGTTATAACGTTTCCATGATTTTAATTACAAGATATGCAATATAATAATTTATTGCAAATAATTATTTACATTATATTTTCTATATTCAATGTATTTCCATGATTTTAATTACATAAATACAATAATTAAGTTTCCATGATTTTCACTTCTTTTCACATTTCCATGATTTTGATTATTGGCCAAGTTCTATTTAAAATTTTCTTCAAAAGTTACTTTTATTAAGTGAAGTTTCTTTGGTGATTCACAATTTTATATTATCTATATATTATTTTTGACTAATATTAAATGTATTTTATTCATATAATCGTTTATTAAATATTAGTTTTTATTTGATAAGTTTTTTGGTATGATAACCATTATTAAATTAAAAATATAATAACTAACATTTAAGTTCATGTAAATCATTGTAAATTAATTACCTTTAATTCAATTTATGACAGTTGATTTTTGTTTAAAGATATTTAAGGTAATTAATTAATTTACAATTTGATTTTCATTTACTTAATTGTGTAAGTCAAATTAAATTACTTAATTTTACAAGTCAAATTATTAACGCTTTTCAAAAGACCCGAGTAATTATGGAAGTCAAATTAAATTATTTAAACTCAAATTTATTTTAATTACACTAATAATATTGTTATCAAGATTTATGTATTTTAAGAATGATTTGAAATATTGTGATAACTAACTATCATTTGACCAAAATGATATAACTATAATTAATGATATTATACTTTGCCAAATTCAAAACAATTTATACTTTTTATATATGTAAATCGTTTTGAATATAAGTTTTTGCAATATATGTTGACAACTAATTACTTTATTAGTTATGACGTCTTTGACAATAACACATTCTTTGTTTTACAAATACAATTATTTGATAAATATATATGAACATTAGCTCCATGTGATAGCTAAAACTTAATCAAATAGAAAAGAGTTTAATACTGATGGTCGGTTATTTTGTATATGCTTTAGTTCGTTTATTATTTAGTTTTAACTGTTTATTCTAGAAATATCGATGCTTCATACGTGTGTTATTGGATTTCAGGTCACAGGCGTTAAAGTACTCAATATGGACCTGTTGTGACACGGAATGAAGACCCGGATGTCCAGCACGCAAAATGAGGAAAGAATGAAGTTTGCTGTTCCAGAGTCCCATCGCGGTACGCGATGGGTTTGATGAAGTCCCCATCGCGTACCGCGATGGGTGATAAATTAATTATTGACTTTGTTCAATCGCGGTACGCGATGGGCCATAGAAGACCCCGTCGCGTACCGCGACAAGACTGCAGACGGGATTTTGAGTTTATAACTTGTTTTTCATCAACATGAAACCCTAACTTCGTTTTTGACGACCAAGAGGCGATTCCAGCAGTTCATATAGGCGATTTCCACCATCCTAGCTCGTGTGAAGATCATACATATGATCCATATCATCTATATTGAAGATTCGATTATGTCTAGGCTCGGCTAATCGCCTAGAATCGCACCCGGGATGTATAGTTTGTAACTCTTTACAGTTTTTCTCTTGTGGTTAAGAATACTTATGTTTTGATTATTGTTGATTGATATATGATTATTGATGTTTAGTATTTCTGTGTGTTCGGTCGGTTTAGGTTTACGTTGGTCTGAACGATCTGTTACCAGTTGCTAGATAATTAGTCATATAACTGTTTGGTTAGATTGAATACAATAAAACGTACAATTACCCTTAACTGAGTCACACTGGCAAGGACCGTTTGATAACCAGTGCCGTGTGTAAAGTAATTGTTGACGTCTAATGTTTTGTCTGGTTGATCAGTTTTCAGTTAATCGTTGATAATCAATTTGTTAGGTTACATGAGATACTGTTTGGTTGCTTACTTGAATTCTCGGGTGTGATTTGCTTTGTTAACTGTTTACAACTCGCTTGTTCGTTTGTTGCTTAGTTCTCTTAATTTAAACTATTGCTTGTGTGATTAGCACCAAAACCAGTACTTCATAATATTGAATCTGTTACACGAATAGCATTGACCACATGCTCCTTGTGATATGATACCCTACTTGCTCTAACTATTTAGAATAATTAGGTTTTTGATTGACTCAAACGACGGTCATCAAAATGGCGCCGTTGCCCGGGAGTTAGTGCGCTTAGTGTTTTCGTGTTATTTGATTTCTTTGTTTATTTTAGTTTAGTTTAGTAATTTTTAATTTTATTTTTGGTTTTATTTTATTTTTTCATTTACGCGGGGTGTGTTGTTTGTGCAGGTAACAGGTTTTTACACACCCGTCACTCGGACAGACAGTCACCGCATATGGGTCAAAATCAAAACCCATCCCGAAACCCGAGCACACAACTGTCACTATGAGCAATTATGGTGATTTTTGCTATTGTGAAGGCCCGTATCACTATCAGGATTGTCCAGTAGTTGCACAAAATCGGCAAGAGCGTTGCCATGGGCGAAGATATATGACGACATGCTATGAAGATAAAGAGATTTTGTCATATTATTCACACTCTGAACAACACACATCACCAAATTATGATGAAGATT
>NW_027497301.1:0-164548 GCF_021521415.1 Bidens hawaiensis | reverse complement strand
GAATATGTGGGTAGTACTATCAGGATTGATCCCCTGCTCATGGTTAGTAGCTCTAACCAACGTGATAATGGGTGTATATATTCTAACCTTATACCATGGTGTTACAGTACCGGGCAAGCAACAACAGATTTATGGCTGATTATAGGCTCATGTGTTATATATTAATTCGTACTCCTTGCAAGTTTACGGAGGATCATGTATTACATTATTTTTATACCTTACATGTTTTAAATTCTTTATTTGACATAAATGTTTTAACTTTTGAAAACAAATGTTTTATATTGTGTCATTAAACTTGTGAGCTCACCAACATTATGTTGATGTTTTCAAGTATGTTTTTTAGGACGCTAAACAAGTAAGAAGAAGTATTGTGGTGATGTGTTGTAAAACACTCGTATTTTCCGCACGTTTTATCTACGTATTATATTATATTTTATATGTTTTAACTCGTTTTAGATAGGTTTTACATACATTTATTAATCTTGTAGGTTTTGTATAAAAGAAAGGAAGAAATTGGGACTTTTCGAGCATTCTACGAGCCTTTTACGCATACAAGTTCAAGACAAAGCTCAAGGCCCGGCCCGTATGCATCATGGAGGCCCAAATACTATTATAATATTATAATATAAAAAAAATAAAAAACCCTAGGGCTGGACTATTGTCCGATCGGCAAAACAGTAACAAGAAGAAAAAAAAAAGAGAAAAAGTTTTGTGGAGCTAGGGTTTGGACTGGTGGCGGCTAGGGAAGGAAGAAAAAGAAAGAACCAAGCCTCGGGGTCATTCTCCATTGATTATTACAGCCAAGAAGCAGCCCGAAACATCTCCATATCCTTACATCTTTTACTTTGTTCATCAAACTTTTAGTTTCTTGCTTAATTGTTAATTTGTTTTGTAATTGTGTTAGAGATTGAAGTGTTTATGATTATTGTTGATCGTTGGAAAATTGTTAAGATGATTGGTATGAGTTTATTAATGGTTTTATTAAATGTTAATGGCTGTCCAATTAATATGCTAGGCCAAACTTGTTAGTTCTACCTAGGAATGATGATTCTTGTTAGGTTTTGATAGGTTTTATGGATTGTTTGATTGATAGACTTGAATTGCTATTGTAAAGTTTGATTTAGACATGAAATAGGTTGTGTTTAGTGGTTGAAAATTTTAGTGATTCATTGCATAAACCCCGTGTGTTGATTGATTAGTTTCGTATTGATTGATTGGTGTATTGTTTGATTCTAGACTTTGTGTGTATGGTTTGTTTGTGGTAGGAACAACCGTAGGGTTTTGTTGCGTGATTAATTGGATTAAGTACAGCGGGTAAACACCTTCCTTAAGACCGAGAGGTGATAGGAAGTTAGGGTTGTCCCATTACCTTTGCATGCTAGAATAAGGATTGCGCGAGAGCGAGTTCGTTTCTTGTCAGGTTTAGGTGTTTTGAGCGACTAGTTGATCTATTTTGGTTTAAGTTGAATTGTTCCTCTATCCTTGGTTGTGTAGTATTCATTGCCATTAGGGTCGAGTGTTGGTGAGACCGAGAGGTGATCCTTCATTAGAACACGTTAGCAATTATTTCCCGGTTTGGTCGTTTTAGACGATTTTGAGTAGTTAGGGTTTGTTGTGTGAGACCGAGAGGTAATCCAGTGAGCCCGAGCGATCCTTAGTCGTGTCATCTTTCGGGACCGGTGTCTATATATCATTCAATCCATTAACTTGTTAGGCCTACAATTTGATTCAGACCTAGGTAGACGTTTTTCTCCATCCTAATTTAACTCAGTTAGTTCGTCGTTAAGTTTTCTATTTTTGGTAAGTTTTGTTAGTTAATCCAGTTAGTTCAGTTAAGTATTTAAAAAATCAAAAATCAATTAATTATTATTCTAAGGTAGGTCTTGTCTAGGGTTAGTGATCTTTAGCTTTCTGACGTGTCCACGCGTTCGATACTCGGACTTCCTAAGTCTATACTACTTGCGATCGGTACACTTGCCGGTTGTGTGTGGTTTTAGGATTTTCGTTTTAATATTAAAGCTTAGTTGTGAGGGTCATTATTATAGGGTTATTAGACACACATCAAGTTTTTGGCGCCGTTGTCGGGGGCACGGTTTTAGGCGTTTAGAGAGCGACTCTTGTTAGGACTTGCCTTTTGTGCTACTTGTAATTATTTTTGTTTTATTTTACTTATTTGTTATAATAGTTTAGATAATCTTATTTCTAATTATAGTTTTTATGCGACAGACTCGATCTCGTGGACCACCTGACACTGAGGCATTCCCCGAGCCAGAGAGAGTTTCGTGAGAAACATCTTCCCGTTTCACCCTCGTCCACTTTTTCATCCGTTGACCCCGACGATAAGGATAGGATCATGGGAGACATTCCACCGAGGAGGACTATTGCGGACCGGGCCCGACCGGCCAATGCTGGCGCGAGATCCAGCATCGCACCACCCGCCATTGGAGTTGCTACGAACTGGCAGATCCCGTCGAACATTCTAAATACCATTGCTCATTCTGCTCAGTTTCACGGGTTGCTTCATGAGAACCCGCACTCTCATCTCACCCGCATCGTGCGTATCTGCGACACTTTACATCTTGCGGGCGTTTCCGAAGACGCCGTTAAGCTCCGCGTCTTTCCGTTTTCACTCGCTGATCAAGCGAGTCTGTGGCTCGAGTCCCTCCCACAGGGCTCAATAGCTACTTGGGCTGCCATGCAGACCCAATTTCATGAAAAATACAATCCTCCGGCTAAGGCCTCTCCTGTAACCAGATACATTCTTTCCAGATGGAGGACACCGAGAGTTTTTATGAGACCTGGGAGCGATTTAAGAATCTATTAGCGTTGTGCCCGAACCACGGCTTGCAAGATTGGGCGGTCGTCGAAAAGTTCTATAATGGAGTGACGTACGTGACACAGAGTATGCTCGACACGGCAGCGGGAGGAAATCTGTTGACAACAAAGGACCCCGATGAGTGTATCGCGTTATTCAATGGGCTAGCTATGAGTGGATACAACAAAGACCACCCGCCAGAGGAGGTAAGACCATCGATTCCATCTCACGAGGCATGCATTCGGTGGACACCACCACCGCACTGACGGCACAGGTCGAGGCGTTGGCGAAGATGGTAAAGGACATGCAGACGAAGAGCAAGTTGTGTGAGATCTGCAAAGGTGGGCATGATACCGTTCAGTGACCAGTCAGTTCCCAGGAGGAGGCCGTTGACTTCATAGGAAATCCAAACCGAAATCCAAATTCTTCCAATTCTTATAATTCGGGATGGAGGGGAAATCAAAACTCCAACTGGAGGAGCGGCAACCAGTCCGGCTTTCAGCAACGCCAGAGTTTATTTCAGGATGCCGGTGAGGGAGCGAGCAGTGGGGAGAAGAAGCCCACTTTGGAGGAGATGATGGCGCAACAGACGCAGATGTTGTCGCAGCTTATGACGCGTGAGGATTCCCGACACAAGGAGACGCAGGAGAAGCTTCGAGAGCATGAGCAGTTCATGAGGAATCAGGCAGCGTCAATTCTGAATCTCGAGCGGCAGATGGGGCAGATAGCCAGTCGATTAAATGAGAGGCCGCAGGGTACACTGCCGAGTAATACCGAGCAGAACCCGAGAGGATTCGTGAAGGTTGTGACGACGAGGAGCAGTGCAGGGGCACGAGATGAGCCCGTGATCCAGCAGAGATCTAGAAGAGGAGTTGTCGAGGAGCCTGCAGTCGATGGAGCGGAGCAGGTGGATGAGGAGATTCAGATGGAGTCTCCGCCGGCCCAGGTGCATCAGAGGAGCAGCCCAGGGAGTTCAGCACAGGCCGAGAAATAGCAGTCACCGAGCGAGCCACCGAGAGTCTACAAACCCCGATTGCCATACCCCGGGAGAGTCCGTAGAGATAGAGATGAGGAGCAGAACTCCAAATTCCTTGATCTTTTGAAGCAGCTTTACCTCAATATCCCATTCCTTGAGACACTCAATCAGATGCCTAAACACGCGAAGTTCCTTAAGGATATTCTCTCGAACAATGAGAAAGCTGAGGCCGCTTCCACCCCTTTGAGTGCTAATTGTTCTGCTATCTTACAGAGGAAGTTACCAGAGAAGAGAGCCGATCCAGGGAGTTTCACAATTCCCTACACCTTGAGTGATGATACAGTGGTTCATGCGCTGGCTGATCTTGGTGCCAGTATCAATCTCATGCCGTATTCTGTGTATCGCAAGCTGGGTTTAGGCGAACCGAGGCCTACAAGGATGAGTATCCAGCTTGCTGATCGTTCTGTGAAGTATCCACGTGGGATTGTTGAGAACATGCTCATTTGCATTGGTAAGTTCATTTTCCCAGTGGACTTCGTTATTCTTGACATGAATGAGGATGATAATGTTCCACTCATTTTGGGCAGACCTTTTCTGGCCACCGCACATGCATTGATCGATGTTCGCGATGGCAAACTGATCCTTCGAGTCGGGGATGAGAACGTCTCGTTTGACGTTCGACAGTCACCTAAGCATCCCAAATCGACTGATGACTCCTTATGCTTCATTGATACGATCATGACTCATGTGGGGGAGTTTTCCAGTGACCCCGGTGGAGGCCCCGCCTCAGACACACATTTCCTAGATAGGAAACCCCGGAGGCCCCGCATTGACTGAACACCCCCTGATGCTGACATTGAGTCATCTCCCTTTGATTCTGAGTTATCTACCGGAGATCATCGTGTTCGTCAGTTGCTTGAGTTGGAGGAGTTACAGGACCATACTTACGCGCATTCAGATTGTTATAAGCAGCAGGTGAAGGAACTGTAGGATCGTAAGTTAGAGGGTATTGAGCAGTTTAAGTGTGGGGATATGGTCTTATGGTATAATTCCCGATTGAGGTTATTCCAGGGAAAGTTGAGATCCCATTGGTCAGGTCCGTTTATGATTACTGAGGTTTTCTCGGATGGCACTGTTTAGATAAAGGATAAAGGCAGGACATTTATGGTGAACGGTGATGGACTGATGCACTACACTAGTGAGCCGATGACTGATTAGACGGTCGAGGTATTCTACCTTGACCCACTCTCCGAGATGTAGACGTGTGGACGCATCACTCGGGAGACTGCCCGAGTTGTAGAGTTTGTATTTCTATATTTGTGTGTGCTATCTGTTTTATTTATTTTGTCTATTTAGAAAGTAAAAAAAAAGTATAAAAACCAAAAACACAAGAATATGTTTATTTGTTTATGTTTTTGTTTTCCGTGTTTTACGCCGCTACATGTGAGCGAGTTTGAGTTCTGCTGGGTTATGCGCATGGTAGCTATGGTGGCGTTTTGGAACAGGTTCTTCCGAGGTTGCGGCCGCGAATGAAATGCTATACGGTCGTTTGGATACTACTCAGCTATTGAAGATTCTGCACACAAACCAGGGGAGTAACCCGTTCTTTGTTTTAGTGTTGTACACTCTATTTTTATTTTCTGTTTTATTTTTATTTTATTTTATTTCTTTTCCTTGTACTCATCGAGGACGATTTTGTTCTAAGTGTGGGGATGGGGTTTATTTTACTTAGTTGTAGGAAAATTTTTGAAAAAAAAAATAATAATAAAATTAAAAAAAATAAAAAATAAAATAAATAAAAATTTGAAAAATTTTGTCAAAAATAGTCCCTTGAAATTTGTTTTCTCTACATTAAACAGGAGATGATATTATTACCGAGTAGTGGTTATTTTATAACTTCTTGGTGTTTTCAAAAAATATATATATAATAAATAAGAACAGTGCCCATAAACCCGCACGTAATGTATGGTAACCGAACGGTTTAGACTCAGTAATCGTGTGTCGGTAGGCTCAGCCCTTGAGAATGAAAGGGCGGTTTGGTTGTTGACCTAATTGAACCTTTTAAATGGCCTGACTTTAGTGGGAAACATCTTAGGGGTTTTGTTTATTTAACTAAGCTCGTAACAGGACTAGAATGAAAAGTCGGGTCATACTCAAGCCTCGAGTCACATGATCGTCTGTATATATTAGTTGTTTTATCTTTTGTATTTGTTTCTGTTCATGCAAAGCCATGCACTATTAAAAAAAAAAGAAAAAAATTTGCAAAAAACCAAAAGGCAGAAAAAGAAAAAAAAAAGAAAGAATGCATTTATAATTGCGTGCACTTGAAAGAGAGCTAGAGTTTATAGTTTATATATGAGTCAAAATGTTTAATCATGTGGCAAAAGGTTTAAGTCAAGTTAGGGTGACTCGGCCCGGTAAAGCCATAATGGAATTGGTGAAGTAGCAGCAGGGCTTTTAGGTGTGGGTTCCACTTAGTCATACAAATTAATAGAATTGTCACGCCTTACTTGCCTCGGTAAGTATTAGGGGCATGGGTTTAAAGTGGACAGCAATACCGGCAATCGACCTGATCTGGCTTGTTAGGTGAAAGTTGGAAGTGGTAACGAGCCACTTGTTCTAATACTTTAAAAAGAAAAAAATATATTAATAATAATAAATAAATAAATAAAACCAAGAGTTGTCGGTTGAACTCGGATATAATCCTGTGTAGTATTGTTTTTCAGGGACGAAAAAGTCTTAAGTGTGGGGATATTTGATGTGTTGTAAAACACTCGTATTTTCTACACGTTTTATCTAAGTATTCTATTATATTTTATATGTTTTAACTTGTTTTAGATAGGTTTTACGTACATTAATTAATCTTGTAGGTTTTGGGTTAAAGAAAGGAAGAAACCGGGACTTTTTGAGCATTCTACGAGCCTTTTACGCATACAAGTTCAAGACAAAGCTCAAGGCCCGGCCCGTATGCATCATGGAGGCCCAAATACTATTATAATATTATAAAATAAAAAAATCAAAAAACCCTAGGGCTGGACTACTGTCCGATCGGCAGAACAGTAACAAGAAGAAAAAAAAAGAGAAAAAGTTTTGTGGAGCTAGGGTTTGG
Organism: Bidens hawaiensis; assembly: GCF_021521415.1. Taxonomy (NCBI): domain Eukaryota; kingdom Viridiplantae; phylum Streptophyta; class Magnoliopsida; order Asterales; family Asteraceae; genus Bidens; species Bidens hawaiensis. Next base: position 157,648 of record NW_027497301.1, on the reverse strand, counting down.
ACTGGTGGCGGCTAGGGAAGGAAGAACAAGCAAGAATAAAGCCTCGGGGTCATTCTCCATTGATTATTACAGCCAAGAAGCAGCCCGGAACATCTCCATATCCTTACATCTTTTACTTTGTTCATCAAACTTTTAGTTTCTTGCTTAATTGTTAATTTGTTTTGCAATTGTGTTAGAGATTGAAGTGTTTATGATTATTGTTGATCGTTGGACAATTGTTAAGATGATTGGTATGAGTTTATTAATGGTTTTATTAAATGTTAATGGCTGTCCAATTAATATGCTAGGCCAAACTTGTTAGTTCTACCTAGGAATGATGATTCTTGTTAGGTTTTGATAGGTTTTATGGATTGTTTGATTGATAGACTTGAATTGCTATTGTAAAGTTTGATTTAGACATGAAATAGGTTGTGTTTAGTGGTTGAAAATTTTAGTGATTCATTGCATAAACCCCGTGTGTTGATTGATTAGTTTCGTATTGATTGATTGGTGCATTGTTTGATTCTAGACTTTGTGTTTATGGTTTGTTTGTGGTAGGAACAACCGTAGGGTTTTGTTGCGTAATTAATTGGATTAAGTACAGCGGGTAAACACCTTCCTTAAGACCGAGAGGTGATAGGAAGTTAGGGTTGTCCCATTACCTTTGCATGCTCATAAGGATTGCGCGAGAGCGAGTTCGTTTCTTGTCAGGTTTAGGTGTTTTGAGCGACTAGTTGATCTATTTTGGTTTAAGTTGAATTGTTCCTCTATCCTTGGTTGTGTAGTATTCATTGCCATTAGGGTCGAGTGTTGGTGAGACGGAGAGGTGATCCTTCATTAGAACACGTTAGCAATTATTTCCCGGTTTGGTCGTTTTAGACGATTTTGAGTAGTTAGGGTTTGTTGTGTGAGACCGAGAGGTAATCCAGTGAGCCCGAGCGATCCTTAGTCGTGTCATCTTTCGGGACCGGTGTCTATATATCATTCAATCCATTAGCTTGTTAGGCCTACAATTTGATTCATACCTAGGTAGACGTTTTTCTCCATCCTAATTTAACTCAGTTAGTTCGTCGTTAAGTTTTCTATTTTTGGTAAGTTTTGTTAGTTAATCCAGTTAGTTCAGTTAAGTATTTAAAAAATCAAAAATCAATTAATTATTATTCTAAGGTAGGTCTTGTCTAGGGTTAGTGATCTTTAGCGTTCTGACGTGTCTACGCGTTTGATACTCCGACTTCCTAAGTCTATACTACTTGCGATTGGTACACTTGCCGGTTGTGTGTGGTTTTTAGGATTTTCGTTTTAATATTAAAGCTTAGTTGTGAGGGTCATTAATATAGGGTTATTAGACACACATCATTTGGGTACCAAGCATTGCATGTCGGATCACCTATTTTGGAGGATTTTTGTCTATAACTTTACTTTCTTTTAAGTCATAGATTTGGAAATCCTATAATTAAGTCATGTTTTGAAATACTTTCAACCCTTTTATCTTGTAAAATAATTAAACTATTTGGTGATCTATGAATGTGATGTTTGCTTTAATCAATAGCTGTGATTATCCATGATTCGTCGCATGCTCGCGTTTCCGCCAAGGCGGGGTGTTATAGATTGGTATCAGAGCCATTAGATATAGTGAATCAGATGAGTTTGGTTTATAACTAAATGACTCATAAAAAACGTTTTTAATAATTGCATATGCATCTCATATCATACATTGCATATTACCTTGCATATATGTATCACATAAGTTACATTATACGGATATTGTTGTCACAGCCATGTCACCTTATCTTGATTCCGAGTCCGATCCAGAGAGGTGCCCTTCTGACCCACGAGAGACACCACCGGCGCACAAAGATGCCCCTCCATCGCCTATCGCACCACCCGAGCCCCCACAACCACGTGCGCCTGGCAAAAGGAAACTAGAAGATGAGGCGGAGTCCACACGCGCACCATCGAAGCAAAAGAAACTCGATCTCTACGTGCTCGGGATATCTATGACATTGAAAAAGTGGAGAGGGGAGGATCACATTCCGTCCACCTACGAGGTTGGTGAGACATCACTCACTACCCCACCACTACTTACTACCGAGGAGCCACTAGAGCTGACCATCCCCACCTTGGTAGAGAAGATTAGCCTTCAGGATCAGCGATTGGAGAAGACTTGTGAGTTACTTGGGGACACTAGGGCGAAGCTTAAGACACTGCGAGAAAGCGATATTATGAGACTAGCAGGTGATGTGGAAGAGGTGTTTAAAAGGCTGGATCAAGTCGAGGAGGCCGTGGGGGATGTAAGGAGGACTATTTCGAAAGCGATAGAGGATGTGAGAAACGGGTTACATATGAGGATTGAAGAAGAGAATGAGGAGATACTAAAGAGGGTAGTGGCCACTGAGGAGCGTGTGAAGGGAATCCAGGAGGAGTTGACTACTATCCGTATTAGGGTGAGGGATTCGATCGCTACGATGGAAAACGACATAGCAGAGGTGGATAGGGTGCTAAGGGCGGATTGGGCTGTTATGCGTAGAGGACTCGGAGACTCCATGAATGCACTGACCGAGGATGTGGAGGTCATGAGGAGGGTGACGACTGAGGAGTTGAGATTGATGGGAGTTGAAATGAGGAGCACTCAGAGGATCATAAGGAATTTGAGGGGCCATGTTGATGTGGATTGTCACACCCTTGCTGCTGTGAGTGGTAGAGTTGATGACTTGGAGAGTCGTACTTCCCCCGCTGTGATGATGACTGTGGTGAGCAGTGTTGTGGTAGAACTTGTCATGCTGTTCAGCATGTTTTCGCACCTTACTCATTGACCTATGCTGGGTGGGTTGTGCCTATGCAATATCTATCGTGCTGTATTTTGAAAACTTGTATTTGACGGGACTGATGATCCCTATCTATTTTGCGTTGTCTTTGATGAACAATGTAGCAAGTATTTCTTTATGTTTATGATATTGCATGGTGCTTTGGTTTTTTACATTTCTTTTTCATGTGATGATATTATTGTATATATTGTCTTATTTCTTTTATATATTATATGTATTAGAAAGAAAAGCATGGCTCCCAAACGAAGGAATACCAATAACAACTCAGGTGATGCAGCCCCAATGACAACTGCCGACATTGCCTCGCTTGTCTCACAACAAGTGGCTACTGCTTTGGCTCAATACGAGGCCAACCGAGCGGCAAATGGAGGATCCGGTATCGATTCCCGAGGACCACGAGACGGGGGGAGTGGATCTGGAGATGGCTCTGGAGTGAGATGTAACGCCCGTCACTTTCGGTTTAATGATTTCAATCTTGTAAAGTATGTACAATTCTCGGGAGTTATCCGGCATTCCTCGATGACCTTCTCATCTTTCCGGTACGTTAAATTATTTAACTTTTCAATCAAGATGTTAGATCTTTCTTAATTGAGGGGCTGGAATGTAACATTTCATATTATAACATAAAACAAACCCTAGCCCCCCCCCCCCCAGCAGCCGATCGGCCCCCATAGCTGCCACAAGAGCTTCGTTTTTCTTTTTTTCCAGCCGCTCCCAAGGTCTAAAACTTCAATTTAAGGTTAGTTCCATGTTCCCTCAAGTCTTTTACACCTTAATTGGTCATTATATCTCGCGTATTGATCGATAAACGGCTTGTTCTAGGCAAACCGGGTGGCTGTCCAATTGAGAAATTTCGGGACTGTTTTGGTGGAGATTTTTGCACCAAAATCTTCTTAGGTATGTCTAGTATAACATACTTTAAAATTATGCACATTGGTGTAAGTTTGATTGGTCAACTAGTTGTAGCTTGAAAGTTGGTATTCGGTTGACTTGTTTGTGAATTGTGATGTCTAGCGCGTTGTTTGAGGGAACTAACAACCAATTCGAATGTTGTAGCCTTGGTATGAGTTGTGGGCTGTAAGAAACTTATTTTTGAAGGTAATGGGGCTGAATTGGTTGTCGGTTACTCAAACGGGTCGGTACAACGTGCATTCACGTTTATTGAATAGTCGGTGCGTTGTGCTTGCGGGTTACCGACCCATTCAACTCGTGTAGTGTCATGTGGACTTGTTGGCTGTGAATTTATCATATTGGGTCCACATGGGGCTGAGTTGGATGTTAATGGCCTAAACAACTCTTAAACGCGCATGTTATTCTTACCTAGTGCTTCCGGGGGTAATTTGGGAATTCTTTATTCTCGGGAGTAACTATGGGTCGTTTTCGTAAATATAAGGCCCCGTGGTCTGTTTTAATCTAACGTGGTGAGGTCGAGGCTTTAGGTAACTTGAACCATGTTAGAACGCCTCGTAGGATAAACGAGTCCATTCGTTGTCGTTAGTAATGATTGTATGTAAACTGACAGGCGTTTAAGTTGTGGGGATACTTAGGGGTTCTCTAGCTAGTGGTGATTTCGTGCCTTGTGTCTGGTGAGCTCATGATGCCCCTTTTTACTCTTTTCAAGTTTTGGGCTAACATACACACCGAACTGATTTTTTTGCTTGATGAACCGTTTAAGCTATTTTGCATGGGCTTACTTGTATAGAGTATGCCTTGAGATGATATTTATGTATGTCTGGATGTATGTTTATATATGTGTTATTTTGGGGCCAATAATTAGCGATGTTAATTAGTCGTTATCGACTAAGGTTGTTTGCGTATGCCTACCTTGTGTTTGCATACGTTGGATGGAATGTTACGTGTTTGGGTTATACGTGTGCTCGACCCTGATGTTATTACCTGGATGTTATTCATAGGGATGTGATTATATAGATGTATATAAGTATGACTATTTATCGTTTATGAAGGCCTAACTGTTCATATCCCGTTTTATTTTTATACTCTTGGAATGATTTATATAAATGTTAATTATTAAAACTTGAACTCACTCAGCTCAAGCTGATTTTGTGTGGATGTTAGTGTGAGTTTCAGGTTAGGAGGAGGATGCTTACCGCTTGGACGTGCTCGAGACTACTCGGTCGGTTGAAGGCATAGCTAGTCGGGAAAGTTAATAATGAAGACTGTTTATTTTTACTTTTGTTAAACGTATTTAAACTTGGTTTTGGGAACTTGTTTTAATACTTATGATTCTTCCGCTGAATTTATACTCTGAATTGGTTTTCGAAATAAAGTGAATTGAGTTGAGTTTTTAAATCTTTGCAAACTTTTGTCATGATTACCAACTGTGGGATTCCCGGGATTCGGGGTCTTACAAGTTGGTATCAGAGCCATGGTTCGAGGGATCCGAGCATCCCCGAATGCTTAGACTCGAACTACAAGGGAAAAGACTAGTATGCCAACTGCGAGTAGCTGCACGCCAAGAGGTAACTTTAATTGTTTAGTCATTTCTTTGAATTTTAAAGTTTCCAGTATATGATTAATTGTTTAAGTGTTTGATAGAATGCTAATGTGGTTAGGGGCAGGGGGTGGTTAGGATGGGCGGGTAAAGTAAACAACTAATTACACTTGATCAACGTCATTAGCAATTTACCCTTACCTTACATGTTCTAAATACTACTTGTTCTTGACCATGTTAAAATTCTGTCTTTGTAGGGATAAGTCATGGTTAATACTCGTGCAGCTAAGAGAGGCCGTCCTAGTGTTAGTGGTCGTGGTCGTAAGCCACGTGCCGAAGCCGAGAGTGAGATTCCAACTCCCCAGTAGGAAGAAACCCCGATTCATGAGGAGGGGGATAACCCCGCCTTAGATCCGGCTATGCGCGCGGCAATCGCGAATGAGGTTTATCAGGTTCTCCGTAGCGCCATTCCCGAAATCATTGCTGAGGCCGTTAGGGCCATGGAGGAATCATTGGTTGGTAAAAGTTCGGATAAGGAAAGGAAGGGTAAGGAGACGCAGGTCGAGGAGGAAGGGGTGTTTGTGCCTAGTGAGGATGAAGACGAGGTTCGAGCTATTAGTGTATCTACCCGGGGTTGCTCGTATGGAGACTTTAAGAAGTGTGACCCTCCTTCTTTCGATGGTACTAAGGATGCGCTGGCAGCACATCAGTGGGTGAGGGAGATGGAGGCCGTTTTGAGGGTTAGTAAGTGTAAGGGGGAGGACATGGTGACTTATGCTACTGCCTCGTTTCGTTCCGAGGCTCTGTGTTGGTGGGATAATCTGGGCGCAGGCTATGGGTGATCATTCTATTAGGAGGATGACTTGGGATGAGTTGAAGATGTTGGTTCTTGATCAGTTTTGTCCTCCACACGAATTGGATAAGATTGAACAGGATTTCTTGATTTTGGAGGCGGGCAGTATGATGCATCGGGAATATACCACAAAGTTTAATAAGATGGCTCGTTTATGTCCCGATTTGGTTACTCCCGAAGCCAAGAGGATTAAAAAGTATGTGAAGGGTCTTCTGGTGGATATTCGTAGAGGCGTGGTGACCACCGACATGAGCTCGTCTAACTCGGTGGTTACACTAGCAGGCACATTGTATGATCAGAGAGAGAAGTTACCACCGACCGAGACTAGGAAGACGTGGAACTCAAATTCGTACGGTAAGCAGTCCGTGGGAAACAACTTTAATTCGGCTGAGAAGAGGGTAAAGACTGAGACTTCGGATTTTAAGAGGGATACGACGTTTGGTAAATGCAAGAAGTGCGGGAAACCGCACAAGGGGGAATGTAAGCTTGCGTCTGGTTCCTGTTTTCGATGTGATAAGGTTGGACACCCGCATTTCGTGTGTCCGTCGTTGACTTGTTTCCGCTGTAAGGGGGCCGACCACTTGGCATCAAATTGTCCTACTAGCATGGCGGGGGGGGGGGGTCCGATCAGGGGACTTCCTCGAGGGGGCAAGGTGGAAGAAAAGCCGAAGGTCAGGGCAAGGGCCTTCAACCTCTCTAAGAGAGAGGCAAAGGACGATGCGGACGTTGTTTCAGGTACTTTTCCTTATTCATCTTTAAAATCTATCGTTTATAATTTCTCATTCTTTCGGAAGCGTATGTGTGATCGTGTGGCTAAGTAGTAGTGTGATATTATTCTAGGTACCTTTTTACTTGATGAATTACAGGCATCGGTCTTATTTGATTCGAGTGCCAGTAGAAGTTTTGTGTCCGCCGCTTTTTGTTCCTTGTTGAATAAATCACCCGAGCGCGTAGTCGATGTGTTTGAGGGTGAGATTGCCGTAGGAAAGTCCGTTTCTGTGTCTAGGGCTATTCAGGGTTGCTCCATCGAGTTGTCTGGGTATAGATTTCCAGTGCGGCTATATTTGATGCCGCTTCGCTGTTTCGATGTGGTGCTTGGGATGGACTGGCTCGCGAGTGTTGATGCTCAGATCATTTGTGGTCAAAAACTTGTACGTCTAAGGGCCCCAGATGGGACACAAATGACGGTCTTTGGTGATCGGAATGGTGGGACGCCACATATCATATCCATGCTTAAGGCGGGAAAACTGATGCAGCGGGGTGCGGGGCGTATCTGGCGTATGCTATAAACGTGAAAACCGAGGTGGCTACCGTCGGTTATGTTCCTATTGTTTGGGATTTCCCGGATGTGTTTCCAGATGATTTGTCAGATGTGCCGCCGGATCGCGAGGTCGAGTTCCAGATAGACCTTGTGCCGGGTGCAAAACCCGTTGCTCGAGCCCCTTACCGTCTAGCACCAAATGAAATGAAAGAACTTATGGCTCAATTGGAAGACTTGCTCGACAAGGGCTTCATTCGACCTAGCATCTCACCTTGGGGTACCTCGGTCCTATTCGTAAAGAAGAAGGACGGTAGCATGCGGATGTGCATTGACTACCGTGAATTGAACAAGCTCACTGTGAAAAATCGGTACCCTCTACCAAGGATCGACAACGTATTTGATCAGCTCCAAGGAGCAAGTTGGTTCTCGAATATCGACCTTAGGTCTGGGTATCATCAGTTGAAAATTCATGAGGAAGATATCCCTAAGACTGCCTTCCGCACTCGTTATGGGCATTATGAATTCCTCGTGATGTCTTTAGGTTTGATCAACGCACCGGCTGCGTTCATAGACCTTATGAACCGGGTGTGTAGGCCGATGATTGATTGTTCTGTTATTGTGTTCATCGATGACATTCTTGTGTATTCCAATAGAGAATCCGATCACGCTGGTCATCTCACGGAAGTTTTGGAAGCTCTGTGAAAGAACAAGTTGTACGCGAAGTTTTCTAAGTGTTCTTTTTGGTTAAGCGAGGTTCAGTTCTTGGGTCATGTTATTAACCCGAGTGGTATTTTGGTTGATGCTGCATAGGTGGAAGCCGTAAACGAATGGGAATCTCCTAAGTCTCCGTCCAAAATCCGTAGCTTTCTGTGCTTGGCAGGGTATTACCGCCGCTTCATTCCCGACTTTTCGAAAATCGCTTCATCGTTGACCAAGTTGACTAAAAAGAGCGTTAAGTTTGTGTGGGGTTCTGAACAGAAGGAGGCTTTTCTCGAATTAAATAACAGGTTGACGCATGCTTTGATTTTAGCGTTACCCGATGGCACTGACGATCTGGTTGTTTATTCTGATGCCTCTTACCAGGGGCTTGGGTGTGTTTAGATGCAGCGGGGCCGAGTCATAGCTTATGCCTCACGGCAGTTAAAGCCTAATGATGCGAATTATACTACTCACGATTTGGAGCTGGCGGCGGTTGTGTTTGCGCTTAAGTTGTGGAGACATTATTTGTACGGTGTCTCTTGTGTTATCTATACAGATCAAAAGAGCTTAAAGTATTTCTTCGAACAAAAGGAACTGAATATGCTTCAGCGTCGGTGGCTAGAATTGATTAAGGATTATGATTTGGAGATTATGTACCATCCCGGTAAGGTTAACGTGGTAGCCGATGCGTTGAGCTGGAAGGAGAGACCGAAACCTATTCGTGTGAAATCTTACCAGCTTATTCTCAAACCTAATATTTTGAAACAAATAGCCAATGTTTATAATGAAGGTTTAAAGGTGGAATGGATTATGTCAGAACGTATTTGGGGTCAGGAAAAATTTTTGGAAGACATCGGTGACGGGGTGAAGTATAAGGACGGTCGTTTATGGGTACCCAGGTATGGGGAATTCAGGAGTAAGATATTGAATGAAGCACACAAATCGCGCTATTCCATTCATCTAGACGTGACCAAGATGTACCAAGACCTGAAGAAGAATTATTGGTGGCCTGCGATGAAGTATGAGGTGGCTCAGTACGTGAGTAAGTGTTTGACATGTCTACAAGTTAAGGCTGAGCACCAGAATTTCGGGAAACTTCAACCCATGGAAATACCTGAGTGGAAGTGGGAGCATCTTACGATGGATTTTGTGACTAAGCTGCCTCGTACTCCTAGGGGTAGCTATGACACCATTTGGGTAATCGTGGACAGATTGACTAAGAGCGCTCACTTCTTGCCGATTATAGAAACTTATAATTCCGAGCAGTTGACCGATGTATTTATTCGTGAGATCGTTTCTAGGTACGGGTGCCGGTATCTATTGTTTCGGATAGGGATACGCGTTTTACCTCCAGGTTTTGGAAAAAGTTTCATGAGGAGATGGGTAGCAAATTCCTCATCAGTACCACTTATTGCCTGCAGACGGATTGTCAATCCGAGAGGACCATTCAGACTCTCGAGGATATGTTGCGAGCTTGCGTAATTGATTGGTAGTTGGGATCGTCATTTACCGATGGTCGAATTTTCTTATAACAACAGTTACCACAACACTATTGGAATGCCGCCGTTTGAGATGTTGTATGGGCGTGGGTGTAGGACTCCAGTCTGTTGGGGCTCCATTGGTCAGAAATAGTTGGGTAGTTTGGAGGTGGTTGAGGCTACGACTGAGAAGCTCGATAAGATTAAAGATTTTATGAAGGCCGCTCAGGATCGTCAAAAGGCCTATGCAGACAAAAGGCGGAGGCCTATTGGGTTCGAGGCTGGTGATCGAGTTATGCTAAAAGTTTCTCCTTGGAAGGGCATCATTCGTTTTCGTAAGAGGGGAAAGCTTAGTCCGAGGTTCATTGGTCTGTTCCATATATTGTCCCGTGTTGGTGCGGTAGCGTATAGACTGGAATTTCCCGATGAGCTCGCGGGGATTCACCTTACTTTCCACGTGTCTCATTTGAGGAAATGTTTAGCAGATGAGGAGGCCCGTGTGCCTCTGGGTGATATTGAGCTCGATAGTAAACTGAACTACATTGAAGAACCTACTGCTATACTTGACCGTCAGGAAAGGCATTTGAGGAATAAGGTGGTTAGGCAGGTGAAAGTACAGTGGAGGCTCCGTAGGGGTTCCGAGGCTACTTGGGAGTCCGAAGACGAGATGATGAAACTCTACCCGCAGTTGTTCTTATCGCATCGTCACTTTCGGTTTAATGATTTAAATCTTGTAAAGTATGTACAATTCTCGGGAGTTATCTGGCATTCCTCGATGACCTTCTCATCTTTCCGGTACGTTAAATTATTTAACTTTTCAATCAAGATGTTAGATCTTTCTTAATTGAGGGGCTGGAATGTAACATTTCATATTATAACATAAAACTAACCCTAGCGCCCCCCCCCCCAGCAGCCGATCGGCCCCCATAGCTGCCACAAGACCTTCGTTTTTCTTTTTTTCCAGCCGCTCCCAAGGTCTAAAACTTCAATTGAAGGTTAGTTTCATGTTCTGTCAAGTCTTTTACACCTTAATTGGTCATTATATCTCGCGTATTGATCGATAAACGGCTTGTTATAGGCTAATCGGGTGGCTGTCCAATTGAGCAATTTCAGGACTGTTTTGGTGGAGGTTTTTGCACCAAAATCTTGTTAGGTATGTCTAGTATAACATACTTTAAAATTATGCACATTTGTGTTCGTTTGATTGGTCAACTAGTTGTAGCTTGAAAGTTGGTATTCGGTTGACTTGTTTGTGAATTGTGATGTCTAGCGCGTTGTTTGAGGGAACTAACAACCAATTCGAATGTTGTAGCCTCGGTATGAGTTGTGGGCTGTAAGAAACTGGTTTTTAAAGGTAATGGGGCTGAATTGGTTGTCGGTTACTCAAACAGGTCGATACAACGCGCATTCGTGTTTATTGAATAGTCGGTGAGTTGTGCTTGTGGGTTACCGACCCATTCAACTCGTGTAGCATCGTGTGGACTTGTTGGCTGTGAATTTATCATATTGGGTCCACACAGGGCTGATTTGGATGTTAATGGCCTAAACAACTCTTAAACGCGCATGTTAGTCTCACCTAGTGCTTCCGGGGGTAATTTGGGAATTCTTTGTTCTAGGGAGTAACTATGGGTCGTTTTGGTAAATATAAGGCCCCGGGTGCTGTTTTAATCAAACGTGGTGAGGTCGAGGCTTTAGGTAACTTGAACCATGTTAGAACGCCTCGTAGGATAAACGAGTCCATTCGTTGTCGTTAGTAATGATTGTATGTAAACCGACAGACATTTGAGTTGTGGGGATACTTAAGGGTTCTCTAGCTCATGGTGATTTCATGCCTTGTGTTAGATGAGTTCATGATGCCCCTTTTACTCTTTTCAAGTTTTGGGCTAGCATACACACCGAACTGATTTTTTTGCTTGATGAACCGTTTAAACCGAACTGATTTTTATACTCTAAATTGGTTTTGGAAATAAAGTGAATTGAGTTGAGTTTTTAAATCTTTGCAAAGTTTTGTCATGATTACAAACTATGGGATTCCCGGGATTCGGGGTCTTAAATGAGGACTGCTACCGGTAAGTGAAAACAGAAATCCACCCCCTGTATAAAGCAAGCCATCGTATATGATTAACCACTCGTTAAATTACTTACGTTGCCTATGCAGAAACTGAAATCAGGCAAAGGGGTTGCACCTACAAAGCTTTTCTTGGTTGCAATCCTCGCAGATTTAGTGGCACTGAAGGAGTCGTTGGAATCATGAGGTGGATTGAGAAAATGGAAAATGTGTTAAATATCAGCGGTTATGCTAATGACCAAAAAGTGAAGTATGCCACATGTACCTTGTTCGATGAAGCCCTCACATGATGGAACTCTCAAGTTGAATCGTTGGGCAGGGAAGGCCAAATTTCGACTAATGGAGTTATACCGCGAGGCGTGTGACATACCAGGATCTAGCTCATTCGTTATACCAAACAACCAAACTAAAGTATTCATAACATTTATTTAAGTCTCATTCAAACTTGAGAAACAAAATCCAAACCGACAATTTAAAATTGTTGTGGAAGCGTTAAAGTAAGTGTTTTAAGATAAACAATAAACCATGTGTTTGAACACGCGCAACCCATCATGTATAAACAATGTGAAATAAAAATTCATGCGACGAGTGTGACTCCTGACATATGCAATGCAACCCGCTCCTTAGCACACCTAGAAACCTGGGCAAGTATAAATACTCAAGGGTTAACACGAGGTTGGTGACTTCATAAGTTGTAGTAAAAACAAATATATATAGTATAGATAGTATACGTAGCATCAGTTGTAAATGTAGATTTAGCACTTTCAAATATACCAGGGTAGCTAACCCATTCACAAGCTACTAGACGTTTGAACCGAAGCTGACTGTTTGTATGCCTTCTTACCAGGTCTATCACAAAACACTGGCGATGTATGTTAGGACAATTTACACCCGTCCGACCTCCAATCGGGTTATAGCAGGTGGGGTTTGTCAAACCCAGTAGTACTACTTAAATTTCCCCGCGATCCCATCCTAACGGTTCAAGGTATGTAAGGACTTTAAGTGATATGAGGGCATCTAGTATACACTTGTGATATATAAGAAACTACATAAATCCAAAGTAAGTCACTGCGTTTTCATCCAGAAAACCAGTATGTAAGTATGTCCATGTTTTCAATCCAAAAAACAAGTAAGTCGCTGTGTTTTCATCCAGAAAACCAGTATGTAAGTATGCCCATGTTTTCAATCCAGAAAACAAGTAAAGAAAATGTTTGTTGTTTTCAATCCAGAAAAAAAGTATACGGAAATAGTTTTGTTGTTTTCAATCCAGAAAACAACTAGGGAAAAAGAATGAACTCACCTGGTGACATGTAATGGACTTTTCTCAAACCAAATGTATGCACTTGACTCGTTAACTTTTACCTAGTACAAGTGTTTAAGCTATGAGAGTGTGTTCAATAACACATGACTTTAAAACTCACATATGGACCCACACACAAACACAAACTTGACCCGACGACTCATTGGTGATAATGAGTAATGTAAAATATACCAAAAAGTCCTAACATGTATCCACACATTATATCATGGCAAAGCAACCAAGTATTCATCTTACAACTTAACTTATAATCATTCAGTTCACGAGACAGATTTTAGCATGTACAAACTGATTTTATTAACTATGAAAAACTCAAATATAAATTCTAAAAAATTTATCACATTAGAATAAATGGATTAGGTTTCTATAAAAATTTTTATTATATTTTTATCATGTATAAAAAGCTCACAATAATTCAATCATTGCAAATAGGTACAAGTAGATTGCGCAACAAAAAGTACTTTCATGGTTCTATCAATTCATTTATTTAAATTATGCAATACCAATTGGGTTGTCTCCTAAATTCATTATTCTAAGTTCCAGAAGTGGAACTAACCCATTTGGCTTTGTCAATCTCAAGTTATGATGTCGGGAAGTTAGACCAGAAAACATCTTCCCAAATCGGATTAGATATGCAATCTTGTAAAACCATAAAACCTATCTTCTGTATATTCAAAAATTACAATTCATAACTTTCTGGTAACTAGACTCGATGAACTATATCCTAGAATCAAGAATATATTAAAAAACATCGTTTGTCATCAAGTTACAGTCAAAACAATAAGCGAGTACAAAGCTGTCAGCATTCTGATTTCAACAAAGATTGATCAATAATCATGTATACGACAACCCTAACGTTCTACCACACCAATAAACGAACCAACATCATGACAACCATCATAAAACCTCCATATTACAGAAATATTTCATATCATATTAGGGATTTTCAACACGAACACTAGACAAGCAGGTAAACGAGTTATTATTGATGAAACATTTACAATTAACGATCATACAATGATGTTTATGACTCCTAATCTTCCTAATCACCCACAATCTCCCAAAGTGATCCAAGAACTCGTATTTTTCGTCCAATGACAGCTGGAAAGGGTTATGCGGTGATTAGGGTTTGAAAAATAGGTTATAAAGAAATTTTCCCGACCTGGTCGTCCCCCGAGCCGAGCGTAGGATGAGGCCTCGGGCTACGAGACGCGCGAGGAGCTTAAATTTTTTTTATTTTTTTTACACTAGACTTTTAATAACTAATTATAATATGGAAAAACATTTAACACATAATCATTTATCATGCAATAATTAAATCATACAAGTTATTAACGTAACCGGTTCGACATTAATCACCAATGCTTACAATAGGACTCATGTGTGTGACTTGTTACTGACTCATGTAAATGTTATGCGTGACGTGCGATATAACGGAGTTGGGTTGACGGTGTTAACGTGGAAGAGCGAGGTGTCACAGAAGGTGCAAATCAACTCTCCTGGGAGCAATTGAAAATTCTAATACTGAAAGAATACTGCCCTCGAAATGAACCACAGAAAATCGAGGCTGATTTCTGGAACCTGACCATGATAGGATCTGAATTCATTGCCTACACCACTCGTTTTGTGCCACATTTGGTGAACCCAGAATATAAAAGGATCGAGAAGTATGTTTCGGGACTTGCACCTCAAATTCGAAGTATGGTCACCTCGTCAAAACGGGCCACTGTCAAAGAGGCTCTCTCTTTAGCCTACAGTTTAACCGATAAGGCCATACGAATGGGATTACTACCCAAAAAGGGAACATGTGTGGGGAAGGCGGTAGTTGTGGAGGAAAAGAAGGTTGATAACAAGCGTAAGTGGGAAGGAAAGCCAGGAAACAATTTGGTAATCGTGGGTTCAAGAAGAAAGAGGCTGCGAAAGCATGTATGGTGACCAATGTTGCTAAACCCGGGGGATATATTGGGACACTGCCTAAGTGTGCCAAATGTGGCTATCATCACACCGGAGGGTGCACACAATGTGACTGTTGTAAGATATATAGTCACAAGGTGGCGAGTTGTCGAGTAAACATTCCACCCACTGAAAAGATTACTCAGGCATGCTATGAATGCGGGGAAGCCGGAAACTTCAAGAAAGACTAACCTAAGCTTAACTGTAACGTCCGTTAATTTCCGTTACAAGGGTTTAACCTTCTAGCTTTGTGTATACCTTTCAGGCTTGATCTGGCATTCTTCCGGGAGCTCCTTGCCACCCTCGTAAGCTTATCATACTTAACTTTTCATGCGAGTTCAACCAAGATGTTACTTCTTTAAAATTGGAGGGGCTAGAGTGTAAAATTTTTATAACATAAACAAAACCCTAACCCTTTCCTCCCCACTTCCGCCGATCGGAAGTTGGTGCAGCCTCCCCAACCTCGTTTTTATTTTGTGCAGCCAAGGTTAAGGTCCAAAACTTCAATTGAAGGTTAGTTCTATGTTCCCCCAAGTCTTATACACCTTAATTGATCGTATTAACGCGCTTATTGGTGGTTAGGGTCGAGTTTTGGTTATAACGATTTCTGACAGATTCGTACTCGTTTATTGTTTGGTCTATAACTCGATGAAAGGTATGATATGTAATTTTTGGATGAGATTTGAATGCTTTTTATGATTTTATAAGATCGAGTGTCAAAGCTGATGCGGGATGACGGATTCTGGTCTGTCTTCCCGACGTCATAACCCTTCTTCGACAAGTCCAAATTAGTTGGTTCCACTTCTGGAAGTTAGTATTTTGAGTTAGGAACCAAACCCAATTGGAATCGTTTAATTTGGCTAGGTAATGATTTTATAAAAATAAAACCATTTTGTTGCGCACTGAAATAGATGCACATACCTTTCTGTGTTGGAGGAATTTTTATGATTTTTTTGTCCGCTAGAAACATATAATAAAAATATTTTTATAAACCTAAGACATTTATTAATTTCTGGTAAAAATTTAATAATTCATTTCAAAGGTTATCCTATGTAATTAAATGCATCTTCGCATGCTAAATTCTGCACGTTTTACTTGTTCTTGATCGATAAGTTCGTTTTAAGATTAACCGGTGGATGTTCAATTGTGATCGTGTCGAGACTGTTTGAAGTGAGTTTTTGCACCAACATCTTCCTAGGTATGTCTAGTATTACATACTTTAAAATCATGTCCTTTGGTTTTCGTTTGATTGGTCAACTAGTTGTAGATTGAAAACTAGCTTTTGGTTGCCTAGAATGGTGATTTGTTGCCTTTAGCGCGAGGGATGAAGTAAGTGATGACCAATTCAGTTCGGATAGCTTCGGTTTATATACGGGCTGTTGGAAAATGATTTTTATAAGTATTGGGGCTGAATTTGTTGTCGGTTACTCAAACGGATCGGTACAACGCGGATTCGCGTTTATTGAATAGTTGGTGTGTTGTACTTGCGAGTTACCGACCCATTTGACTCATGTAGCGTCGTGTGGACTTGTTGGCTGTGAATTTATCATATTGGGTCCACACGGGGCTGAGTTGGATGTTGTAGGTCCCCCCGGGGCGTCGCCGATCGATACGAGATCCGCACGAGGTCTAGGAGTGCGGAATCCTCCTAGACTCGTTTATTGGTGATAAGATGAATAACACAAACACGTACACGAACAAATACACGAACAAATACAAGAACAAATACAAGAACGGGATAATCAAATTTGCAGATTCTTATATAATAATCAAAACACGTTACATACCGTAACCAAACAGAAAACACGACTGACCCGAGGTGAGCTCTACCTCGGGTCGTCTCACACTACTCTCCTTGTCTCTTACTCTCTCTAAACAAACAAACTGCTCAAAACACACACTAATTTCTGGATTCTTAACCTAAACAAGACACACGTATATATATATATATAAACTTCAGTAGGCGTCAGTAGGCGAAGTTGTTCATAACTTCGCCTATGGCGAAGTTGTGATAACTTCGCCTAAGGTGAAGTTGTCCTAACTTCGCCGTTGACGAAGTTGTTCTAACTTCGCCTAAGGCGAAGTTGTTCTAACTTCACCTATGGCGTCTCCGCTGGTCTGAATTGCATAGCGACGGTCACAAAATGCACCAACAGTCTCCCCTTTGACCGTTGCTCTCAATTCTAACAAACACAAAAGATCATCTGTTACAAAACATGCACCAACAGACTCCCTCTTAACTGATGATCTTCTGTTTGCTCATCAACCAGCCGTGTCTGAAACTGTCCTGTAGCTTCACAAATCTACCAATCACCCAGCGTCTTCCATATCAGATCTCCCCTTCAGTGTAAGCTTCTCCGACTATAATGATTGAGGTCTTTGAAATGCATGCATCCTCGTGCCAATAGATCATCTCAACCAATCACGTGAGTCCATCTGACTTCACCAACACGTGAAGTTGGGCATCCTCCACAACTTCACCAACTCGTCGGCATACGATAAGGTTTAATCTTCAACTACTCAACATCAAGTGATCAATTTCATCACAAAACCACCTTGACAGAATCTAACACATGACCATTAATTAATCTGAAGCATCTTCAATCACCAGGGATAACGATCAAGAACATAAACACTTTAATTCCCAATTAAATCCAACTTGTTCCAGAATTTTCACTCTAATAAATGAGCATCACGTTTCAGGATCCAATTCTCGAACGCCTTGAAAATAACATAAATAATATGCTCTGACCGCAATCCAGTATGACGAAAACCTTCAGTTCAATTTGACTTTCTTCAGTTGGTCAACCTCGAACAACAATTTCATTGCCCACAAACACCCAAATATGTGTTGTAGGTTCCCTGGATGGATCAACACGAGATATCTCGATCTACGTAGGTGCGGAATCCCTGCGTAGGTCATTACGAGCGTAGAAGACACGAATAGATCAAACACGATACGATAAACAAACACGTTATATTATAACCAAAACACGTGATACAATATCACTATTACAGACACGAACTCTCGTCCTCACGTTACAGCTCTCGTAACTTCGATAATGATCACACGAACTCAGATTACTTCCACTCAAACAAACCGTAACCTAGGAATATAAATACACGACAACTTCGCCTGGCATGTTCAGGCGAAGTTGTCCATAACTTCGCTTGACTAACAAGTTCGCCTAAACAGCGAACTTGTTAGTAACTTCGCTTAAGACATAAAACATAATTAATCATTACAGACTCGATTACAGACACTAGACTATGAACTACTGACATTATGCACCAACAGACTCCCCCTTGGCAGTAGCTTCATGTCTTGATCTTCAAGCACGTGTCTTGTAATCTTCAATCTCTTGGTCTTCATGCATGTACTCCTTCTCTCACGCATACCGTGACTACTCGCTGATATTTCCTCGCTTCGTCTTTCCAAGCAGGAATATAAAATATCTTCTTTTCATTTAACACCTGCAGATCAGCTTTCGATAAATTAACAAGATGCATCGGATCATACACTCTTAGCACTTCTTGTTCATCTTCGTCTTCCATCACGGCTTCAGCAGTCTGGCAATCAACATACCACCATTTAAGATCTTTCAACACATCTTGAGGCATAGTCTTCATTGGAACCTCTTTCATGCATCGAATCGGTTTGTACTTCATTACCATCCATGTCTTGCCATCTGCTCTCATTCCTCTTTCCTTATCTTCCACTAGCTTTCCCTTTTGTGGCTTTAATAACTCAAACTTCTTTTCTTTAATACTTTCTTTCCACACGATCTTCCCAATAACTCTGGCCATGTTGTCGTCGCTTCTATTAATCAACCCCAATCTAGCCAAATCCTTCACCTTACATTCAGGCAATGTATTGAGGGATCTCAACGTCCTCTTAAAGTATTGGATCCCATCATATCTTTTCACCACGAACACTTTTAACTGTTCATCATATAGCCAACAGATAATTCCTTTCTTTGATTCAGCATAGCCTTTGATATTATAACTTTTCTTGAACATGGTTGGAACAGCAGGCTTCTTCGTTTTGATAAACCAATGAGCATAGCCTTCCTTCCATCTAGGCTGCTCCTCCCATTCTGTATCATCATCTACTGTATCTTGACATACATCTGACTTTTCAACTTCAGGGATCTCATGTTCAACATTCTCCTCAACTATTTCACCTTCTTCAACATCATCTTCTATCACAATTTCTACACCAATCTTTTCAATCTCTTCGACTGGTAGAACATCATCTTCACACATAAACTCATCGTCTAACATATCATCATCTAATTCCTTCAAGGCATCGATCACATCATCTCCCATCTCCTCGTCATCTACCATCACCACCTCATCACCACCAGAACAGCCAGCTGCACCTGCAGACTCCCCCTGAGCTGTGGAAGTCCCAAGAGCTTGAGTAGTTCTTGGCAACTCACCACCTGTACCTTTCGATGCATTGGGATCATCGTCTCTGTCATTCTTCTTCTTTGTCCTGAGCTCGTCGCTTTTACAGCTCGTCTCCCCCTGAGATGCCAAGAACTCCTTCATAGCATCTATAATTTTTCCATGTCCAACTAGGAGGGACGACTGTAGTTGATTTTCTGCTACTAGGCGTTGAATAGCCTGGGTCTGGATAAGATTCACCCTTGATTGTTCTGCCACGACCCGTTCAAGTGTGGCTATTCTTTCCGAGTCTGATAGGGTTGCATCGAAATCGAACCTCATATGCGATAAATCGTGAGTGTACTGAGGAGGGATTTTCGATGAAACCGGGACATCAGAAGTAGCTGTGGACGTAACCGCAGGTGGTATCGTGACCGACAACCCTGCAGTTGCAACGACTGTCGACTCAACAAATTGTGCAACCACCTCTGAAGGAGTAAGAGTTGGAGGTGGTAAAGACACAATCTCCGGAGTCATCAGCTGGAAAGTGATAGATGGGAGGCCAACAGATGATGATGTAGCCACCACGGGAACGTCCGTGGCGCTTGGCCTTGTGACCTGTAATGGTGTAGGAACAAGTGACATACCTGACAGTGCGGGCGGAGCGAAACGTACAACTCTAGAGCTCTCACCAGCTCCCCTACCTGCACCTGTCCTGTCCCTTCTTGAACGTCTGATCAACTTATGAATGTCTTCTTCTTCTTCTGACTCACTGTCGTCATCTGTTCTCTTTCTCTTCCCATACGTTCTTTCTCGAGTTACCATCATACGTCTTGCCTCATCCATTACATCATCAAAATCTGAGTCAGCCACCGTCGTAGCGGCTCTAGTAACATCCACCCTCGAAACTTGTGCTACCGAGACCTGTACATCTCCTTGAGGATCAACTCAGTCCATATCGAAGTAGCCTTGACCTCCAAACACTTCATCAAGGTCTATGTTCTCCTCTAGTGACACAACAGGCGCAGCAGGTATATGTTGAGGTGCTCCTGCCTGTTGTGGTTGAGGGTCTCTGAACTCGTCCCCATTGGCAGGAACATACTCCGGGTTGATTAAATACCCAAAGAGTGGAGTATGCCTGGGACGGAGCTCAAGTTTGCTCCTCGCGCTCGATGTCCTGCACTGAGCGAAGATACGTTTGTTCACACTCTCCACGTATCTGATCGGGCAGCGCTGAGGTAGATTTGGAGCCACATGGTTCAAGATCATCTGGATGAATCTTGGATACATAATGAACCTCTCACGCGCCACTGCCCGTCTTTGTCTATCGATCTCATAGAAGACCATCTGACTGAAGCTATAACGTTTGTTATAAGTCAGAGCAGTCATCGCCGACTGCATGGTCGCACCCATCCCGTCAGTACCCGCCTTCCTCCCTAACATGCAGACAATCATTACGTGCATGAGGAAGCGCCACTGATCGAGTAGGAAACCCTTCCTTCTTTGTGTATCGCCCAACGGGCCCGAATAGCCCATTCGTAAAAACGCTCCATCTCGGAAAGGAGCCACAAAGTCCGTCGGGTCATCCCTGGTCTCATTCCCGAAACGTAAAGCCGCCCGGATTTGTTCAAAAGAGAACTGAACTTCTTGATTGTTGACGGTTGCTCGCATAACTGGGGGCTCAACGCGGCAATCGTATTCCACCGTCTGCCAAAAATCCTCAATATTGGGTAAGGATATCGGCAGAGTAGTTGTGATCGCGTGGAATATCCGCGAGCGAAGGAGGAAAGTGATGATTTCGCGGTAATCCTCCACACCACTCGCATCTGGGTCTAACGTAATATACATATTATGCCCAGGGAAGAATTGTCTCTGGTTATCTCCCCCATCATCGCCACCAGCACCTCCAGCACCAGCAACAGCAGCCATATCTGCAACAAACGAACCAAGTTAGATAAACGTTAAAGCATAACACAAGTTCGCTTGTTACCATGAGCGAAGTTGTGATAAAATCTGTATAGGCGAAGTTAAAGGTGGGGCGAAGTTGGGAACAACTTCGCTTCATCTTTAAGTTCGTCTAATAACTAATAAGTAAAAAGGTCCAACTTCGCCTCACCACAACATTGCCTCAGGCGAAGTTAAACCTCAAGCGAAGTTAACGATAACTTCGCCTCACCACAACATCGCCTCAGGCGAAGTTAAACCTCAGGCGAAGTTATGGATAACTTCTCCCAAACTGTAAGTTCGCCTGAATCTGAATCGGCGACAGTAAGGTGATTCGAACGACGTGCAGTTGGTGATTTCGGAGATCAAGGACTCCGAAATACATGATTTTATGAAGTTTTATACGTTCAAGTGGTTTACTATCACGTAAAAACAAGTTTGAAATCGGGTGTTTAAGGTTTCAAAAGACGAGGTCGATAATCGAGTCGAAACGACCGATGATCAACCTCAAAAACATTGATTATACGATACTAGAAACCTTACACACCTTTAATCACGGAATGGAATCGAAATAAGAACACAGATGAATTTGATCAATAAGTTCGCTAAGGTTTTTCGAGAGAATAAGTTCGCTGGATTGACAGATAATGAACAGTTTGACCTTAAAAATTCCTTTATATAGGAGCGGAGTTATACAGGCGAAGTTGTGGATAACATCGCCTAGGGCGAAGTTATTCACAAGTTCGCCGATATATCAAATTTTACAAAATCAACCCCTATAATTTGAACAATTTGCAATTAAGTTTTAAAACTTCCTTAAAGAATTAAATGACACGATCAAGTCCAAGTAACCAGTTATAAAATCATAAACTACCTAAGTACGAAAAACTTTTAAAAATTAAAGTACAAGGGATCAAATTTCAGTCTCGACAGGGACTACTACGTTTTAGAAAAGATCCGAACAGGAATCATACTAACTACGTGACTGTCACATGGATCCGTGTTTAGCTATATTATGACATAAAGAAACAGGTTGTAGGCAGGTAAATAACTTAAGATGGTTTTCATCGTTTCTGTGATACGAGTTAAGTTCAATTAAGCTCAAAAATTAAGTGGGCAACAACTCAGAGATTATGATGCCTCCTATCTATTCTCAAAGCGTATTTGGCTTTCCCCAAGTCACCCCGAATTGATTTCGACCCATAGTGTCTGATTAAGTTTGTAAGTACTCTTCATCTTCTTCCCGTTCTCTTTCTTACATCATGATTGAGAAGTTTGACATTGTCAGCTCTAGAATGTTTCAATAACTCATAAGGTTTTTTTTTTTTTTTTTTTTTTTAAACGAACATTTACATAGACTTCAGAGTAGTAAACAACTGCAAGTCCCGAATCTGGATCACTGCAGTTTCTTCACACGCTTTCTTCACGGGAATCAGAACACTAACATGCTCGTGTATGACTGGGTAATCGCTTTTCTGCCTATCATTCGGAAAGATATATATGAAGACATGCAGAACTCTTAAGAAGTTTCCACATAAAATCGAGTAGATTTAGTTAGTATCACTTCTACTTTTACGCACCATAAAAAGCTACCATGACATACAATGACTGTTCTTAAGCCTTTTAAGCCTAATAACTTCACTAGTTAAGCACACAGAATCAGTATATCTATCATTTTCTAAGGTTGGATCAATTTTCTGTTAAACATAGCAAACGAACTTCTTACGAAGTAGTAGACTTGAAAAATAATTTCATTTCCCTTAAAGAAAAATTTAACTTCTATCGCCCCGACCAAATCAAAGTCTTCAGGTCAACGGCTATCCCGAAGATCCAATGGATCAGCTGGACCGACCACATACTAGTATGTGTCCTTCTAACTAAGTATGATCGACTAATTTTAAGCGAAAGAATGAAAACTCATCATAAACCGCCCCGGTCACTTTCAGTCGTCTGGTTAATGGCTATCCTCATATTCTACAAGTAGAAATGAGGACCAAACATATCCTAAGACATGTCCATCAAACTGAGGTAACCGACATTGTTCTAAGCGATAGTGACGTTTTTTTTTTTTTTTTAATATGCACAAAAAGCATGGTTACTCGGGATTGATCATCCCATTCAACTCAACAAGGTTTTGAAATCTTGATTTGTCAAACGCTTTAGTATATAAATCAGCGAAATTATCAAGCGTATCCACCTTTTCAAGCACAATCAGTTTCTTCTCAGCACAATCCCGTATAAAATGATGACGTATGTCAATATGTTTAGTTTTACTGTGCTTCACGGGATTGTTAGTTACTAAGATAGCAGCTGTGTTATCAATGCAAATAGGAGTAAGTAAGAAATTCAGACCATAGTCGCGCAACTGTTGTTGAATCCACAGAACCTGGGAGCAGCAGTTGGATGCTGCCATGTATTCTGCCTCACATGTTGAAATGGCGACTGATGTCTGCTTCTTGCATTGCCAGGACACTAATCTGCCTCCTAGAAACTGACATCCTCCAGTAGTTGACTTCCGACTCTGATTGCACCCTCCATAATCAGAATCTGTGTAAGCTACCAACTCCAAGTCTCCTCCTTTCGCGTACCACAACCCCAGCTTAGGTTTGCCTTTGAGATACCGCAAGATCCTCTTCACACCCTTCATGTGAGATTCCTTTGGGTTTGCCTGAAAACGAGCACAAAGACAAACAGCAAACATAATATCAGGCCTAGAAGCAGTTAAGTACATTAAAGAACCTATAATAGCCCGATATTGAGTTGGGTCCACATCTGCGTCATTGTCTGTCTCAGCACCCAATTTGTGATTGACGCAGACTGGAGTATCGAATGGAGTGCTGTCCTCCATCTTGAAGCGTTTGAGCACATCATGGACATACTTGGTCTGATGAATGAACATCCCATCCTTCTTCTGATCAACCTGCAATCCTAAATAGAAAGTTAGTTCACCCATAGCACTCATTTCAAACCTTTTCTTCATGACGGCCTCAAACTCCTGACACATGGAGACTTTTGATGCAGCAAAGATAATGTCATCCACGTAGACTTGCACCAGCAGGAAGTCGCTTCCTTCTCTCTTGAAGAACAACGTGCTATCTATCTTCCCTCTTTCAAACCCATTTTCAAGCAAGTAATCTGATAAAGTTGAGTACCAGGCACGAGGTGCCTGATGTAGTCCATTCAACGCCTTGCTTAACTTGTACACGTGGTCTGGAAAGTCTGGGTCAGGAAAACCCGGAGGTTGCTCAACATACACAACCTCATCAACTTTCCCATTTAGGAACGCACTTTTCACATCCAACTGAAATACCTTCATCTTCTTATAAGCAGCAAATGCCAAAAACAATCTAATGGCTTCCAATCTTGCCACAGGAGCGAACACTTCATTATAATCAATCCCCTCTTGTTGATTAAAACCTTTAACGACTAGCCTCGCCTTGTTTCTTATAATAATCCCTTTCTCATCTCTCTTGCACTTAAAAACCCATTTTGTGCCTATCGCATGCACATTCTTTGGTTTTTCAACCAAAGTCCAAACTTCCATTTTCTTGAATTGAGCCAGCTCTTTTTGCATGGCCTCGACCCACGAGCTGTCCTTTAGAGCCATTTGGTAATTCTTTGGTTCAATCTGGCTGATAAAGCAGGTGTACAAGCATTCGTTGATTATGCCTGTCTCCTTAATGCTTGTGTAAACACAGGTGTGCTCATTCAAGCTACGTCTTGTTTGTACACCGGAGGACACATCACCAATCACATTCTCCAAAGGGTGATCTTTATGAATTCTCGTGGTCGGAACCGAACCGACATGCAAATTGTCTTCCAAGTTAGAAGAGAGCTCGTCAATGGTTGTTTCTTGCTGAGAGTGAAACGGATTGAAAAATTCTTCTTCAGGAGAGGCAGCAGGGGTATCGATAGCATTTGATGAGGAAGGTTGACATTTATCAAACAGCTGTCTTTGCACTAGATTTTCTTCCTCATCAAGGATCATCTTCATAGCAACTCTCTCTTCTTCTTCTTCTGCACTATCCAAATAAGGTATGTTAAAAGACTTAAAAAGTCTATCATAGTCGAAAAAGTCAGCAGGTCCGTTGCTTGGTTTTGGCGGTTTGTAACTTGTGATATCGGTGTTACACACCACCTCAACCTTGCCGGTCGATGTATTAAAGACACGTCTGTTGGGAGTCGCAACAACATAACCGACTAAGATTCCTTCATCGGCTACTTCACCAAATTTAGAATTTGTCTTTAAAATCGAACAAGGGGACCCGAATGGTTCAAGACCACTCAAGTTGGGCTTCCTCCCATGCATAAGCTCATAACACGTTTTATTAAGTCTTTTAACAGTCAAGACTCTATTCAGGATATAACATGCTGTAGCAACAGCTTCAGCCCAGAACACCACAGGAAGCTTCGAATCAGCCAGCATAGTTCTGGCTCCTTCAATTAACGTTCTATTCTTCCTCTCAGCCACTCCATTCTGTTGCGGAGTATACGGAGCGCTGTACTGGTGCTCAATCCCTTTCTGAAGGCAGAAGATCTCCATTTCAAATATCTTGAACTCCGTTCCATTGTCACACCTGATGAACTTAACCCTTTTATCCATAACGTTCTCAACTTTGGTAATCAAATTCTTCACCATCTGAGCCGTTTCATCTTTTGATTTCAGGAAATATACCCACGAATATCGTGAGTAATCATCAGTGATCACCAAGCAATAAGAAGTACCTCCTAGACTTTTTGCATTCACGGGACCGAAGAGATCCATGTGAAGCAATTCTAGAGTACTGACAATAGAATTGACCTTCTTGGTGTGATGGGATTTCTTGTGCTGCTTTCCCTTCTTGCACGCTAGACATTTGTCTTCAAAGTTGAAACTTTTCAAGGGAACGCCCAGCACAAGTCCATTCTTGACAATGTGGTTCATCTTCCGAAGATGAATGTGCCCCATTCTCCTATGCCACAATTCGGACTCCGTTTCGCTCGCTTTTGTCATAAGGCATGATTCTTCCGTGGCCATTTCAGTCGACCTCATATCCATAATATACGTATTCCTCTCACGTGGAGCCTTCATCACAATCCACTCCTCTGGTATCTGAAAACCAGGATGCAACACAATCGCCTCATTCTTTGTAAAATGTACGGTGTACTCCTTATCACAAATCTGCGACACACTCAGCAGATTGTGCTTCAATTCTTCGACAAAGTTTACTTTCTCTAGAGTCATCTTTCCATTAGATACGTTCCCATTCCTGTAATCTTGCCTCCACTTTCTCCTGCAAAGCTCACTCTCCCTCCTTGAACAGGTTTCAAATCGTGTAACAAGAATTTGTTACCCGTCATGGGCCGGGAACAGCCGCTATCCACAACCCAAAGATTATTGGCAGCCCTGTTCAACTGTTCCTGCACGATTAAAGCAAAAGATTAGTATCTAGGGACCCAAGACCAATTGGTCTTGGATCTATACATCCCGATCTTTGGCTTTCCAAAGTTAGTCTCTGTATAATTATTTCTGTGAGTCCTAACAGGATACCTTCTTGTGGATTGTCTATGAGGCCATCCAAACCGTCTTGAATTAAATGAATTATTAGTTATGGTTTGGGTGTTACCAGTGAAAAACTGAGATCTATTTCTTTGAAAACCTGGATTAGTCCATTTTCTGAAATTCAATGGGTTTTCAGTTTTATCATTAAATTGATTACTGTTAGCTCTTTTCTCAGATTTTAAAGGCCTCACACCTCTGAATTTTTGCTTCAGAGGGCAATCAGCAACATGATGTCCTTGTTGATTACATCTAAAACAACACATGTTTTCAACTTTCTTATCAAAAGTTGTCTTAGATGTTGAGGCTGTATTACTGCCCGTTTGTCTCACATATGGTGGGACATACGGGTTTAGTGGAGACTTCTTTTCAGATGTTTTCTTTTTCTCTCCACTTTTTGGTAATACTTCCTCTTGATTTGTCTCACTCGACTCAGAAGACTTGTCCGAGTTAGATGAGACAGGACTCGGAGCAGAAATTTTAACACTTGCAACAGGCTTACTAACTTCTGGTTCTTTAGTAGTAACTGTAATTGGAACTGTCTGAACAACCTCAAAGTCAACAGATTTCTGAACACTAGGATTAAAAGTGTAATTGTGATTATAAGGTGGTGGAACCTCATGATAACCAATTCCTCCCCTCTTAACAGAGGAACCTTGATCACTAACAAGGTGATCAAGAATAGCAGAGGAATTTCTGAACTGCTCAAGTTTTCTATTCAGTTCCACCACTTTCACCTGGTGATCAGCAATCTGTTTTTCTCTTTCAGCTATTAGTTTGGTTTTTTCTTCCAAAACTTCATAGCTTAGATCAATCACTTGAATTTTTTCAGCAAGTTTTGCTTTTAGACTTTTAATATCTTTTTCACAAGCTTTTATTTTAACTTTATAGCTATTTTCTCTTGCTTTTGTAAAGTGATGATCTTCTTTTAAAGTTTTAAACTCAGCATCCAAACCAACATACTGATCAGTTATAGTTGTTAATTGCTCAGACAAGTTTTCACATTTAGAACAAGTAGGTTTAGAACATACCTCGGAGAGCTGGTCTTTAACATCTGCCATGAGAGCTTTTTCTTCTCCGTTAACCTTCTCATTTCCTTCAGTTTCAACCTTCGCCAAATTGGCCTGTTCGAAAGTTTCTTCAGAATGCAGGTTCCAGTTGTATTCACCATCTTCTCTGGAAATCATAGCACTATAATCTTTACTACCCCCATTATGCTGTGTAGACTTGCCTTGACCACGTTCTACACGCTCATTTCTGCACTCCTTAGCAAAGTGGCCGTTTTGCTGACAGTTGTAGCATCTTACCTTCGTCTTGTCAAACCCTGGCCTTCCACCGACAAACTTTCTTCCGGTCTTTTTCATAAACCGTTTTACTCTTCTCACGATCATAGCCATCTGCCATTGCAGATCCATTTCTTCCAGATCATCAGCATCAATCTAGTCATAGTCTTCATCCAACATAGCTGGATCAACAATCTTCCCCTGAATGTAGTTCTCATAGGATGCAATAAAAGAAGCATAGAGAGCAACCTGCTCTTCAGCAGATTTGACACTCATAGGCATCTTAGAGTAGTTGTTGCTAGGAAGACTTGGAGAGCAGCTACTCTTGCTTGCTTGCGGTTTAGAAGCACTAGATCCACCTGCTACAAAGCAAACATCACCATTTGTGTTGACTGACACATGCCCCTCATGTGATGAGTTGGCACCCGACTCTCCCTTCGAGTAGTAGGCAGCTGATTCAGTCTTCAAACCTGAACTAGTGTTGACTTTAGCACCATACATACCTGGATCTTGAACCTGATCCGTAGGTGTCTCCTTTCTAACCATGTTAAGCTCAAAGGTTCGGAGCTTGTTGACTGCCGTTTCCAGATCATATTGGGGAAAGTCTTTGTCTTCCCTCATCAGCACCGTGTACATCTCCCATTTTGGTGGGAGAGCATCAAGAAGCTTCTCAACTATCTCTTCTTCTCGGTAAGAAATTGAATAGTTGCTCAGTTCAGTCATCAGATGATAATATCTGGTGATGATATCATCAAGTGATTCGTTTTTCAGATACTTGAAGACTGAGAACTGGGTTTTGAGCAATTTGATCTTCGAAGCACGGATTCCCACATTTCCTTCAAACCGGTTCTCAAGAGCTTCCCAAAGCTCTCTTGCTGTCTTGTACTTTCTAAACGTATGAAGGATCTCTTGTGAAAGAGCCATAGTGATAGCAGCATGAGCCTTGCTCTCGGCCTCATACATCTTTTTCTCTTCATCTTCCATTTTGCTGTACTTCTTGATCTGATCACGACCTTCGTACTCCATAGTTGGTGGAATATAACCATCCTGGATGCATACCCACATTTTCGCATCCTGGTACTTGACATATTGTTCGAACCGATCCTTCCAAGCAACGAAGTCAGTTCCTTTAAGCAACTTTGGGGCCTTAGTAGCTGACCCTGCTTCTACTTCCATCTTAACTAACTCTGAGATGTTAATTGACGACATCTTTCTCAAAACCAAAGAAACCCGAAAATTTTTTTTTTTTTTTTTTTTTTTTTTTTTGAAAAGTACTGTAGGCGAAGTTACGGATAACTTCGCTTAAGTCTTAACTTCGCTGAAGAACTTCGCTGATTCTTAACTTCGCTTGAGGTAAGCGAACTTAGGAGGTAGGCGGAGTTGTAGAGAACTTCGCTTGAGTTAGGCGAACTTGAGAAGGTAGGCGAAGTTGTGGATAACTTCGCTTAACCTTATATCTTCGCCGAAACCCTACGAACAGTGACAGCAACTTCGCCTGATGAACACGAAGTTTCTGCAGATCTGATTTTTGGGTTTTTCGAGGTTTTTGACGGTGTAAAGGGTTAAATACGATGGTAGGAGGTAAGAATGACACAAAAACACAGAAAACACGTCCCGCGAATAGTCGAAACGGGACGATTTCTACACCCGCGTGAATATCCCGAACCACACAATCGAGCAAAAGCTCTGATACCAATTGTAGGTTCCCTGGATGGATCAACACGAGATATCTCGATCTACGTAGGTGCGGAATCCCTGCGTAGGTCGTTACGAGCGTAGAAGACACGAATAGATCAAACACGATACGATAAAGAAACACGTTATATTATAACCAAAACACGTGATACAATATCACTATTACAGACACGAACTCTCGTCCTCACGTTACAGCTCTCGTAACTTCGATAATGATCACACGAACTCAGATTACTTCCACTCAAACAAACCGTAACCTAGGAATATAAATACACGACAACTTCGCCTGGCATGTTCAGGCGAAGTTGTCCATAACTTCGCTTGACTAACAAGTTCGCCTAAACAGCGAACTTGTTAGTAACTTCGCTTAAGACATATAAAACATAATTAATCATTACAGACTCGATTACAGACACTAGACTATGAACTACTGACATTATGCACCAACATGTGTCAATATCCAGTTTCAATCAATATCCCATTCACAAACTCAACTCCACATCCAGAGTTGACACGTATTTGTTCACACGTAAGACCCAGAGATAACAAGTTTCACTCGTTGACGGAACAACATCTTCGGTCTCACAATAATCGTGTACACCGGGCCATACAGACGAAAACACCAAAATACTCTTTTATTTTTATTTTTTATTTTTTTTTTCTCGTTAACTTCGCCTTAAGTTAACTTCGCCTAAAAGTCAACTTCGCCCCTCAATAACTTCGCCTGGCCATAACTTCGCTTGGCTGCTAACTTCGCCTGGCCAATAACATCGCCGAAACCCTACGAACAGTGACGGCAACTTCGCCTGAATCCCATAACTTCGCCTGCGGCGCTGATCGGCCAGAAACGATCAGAAACGTGCCAGAAACACCAAAACGCAGATCTCGAACCATAGCATAAGAGCCTAAGGCTCTGATACCACATGTAGGTCCCCCCGGGGCATCGCCGATCGATACGAGATCCGCACGAGGTCCAGGAGTGCGGAATCCTCCTAGACTCGTTTATTGGTGTAAAGATGAATAACACAAACACGTACACGAACAAATACACGAACAAATACAAGAACAAATACAAGAACAAATACAAGAACGGGATAATCAAATCTGCAGATTCTTATATAATAATCAAAACACGTTACATACCGTAACCAAACAGAAAACACGACTGACCCGAGGTGAGCTCTACCTCGGGTCGTCTCACACGACTCTCCTTGTCTCTTACTCTCTCTAAACAAACAAACTGCTCAAAACACACACTAATTTCTGGATTCTTAACCTAAACAAGACACACGTATATATATATATAAACTTCAGTAGGCGTCAGTAGGCGAAGTTGTTCATAACTTCGCCTATGGCGAAGTTGTGATAACTTCGCCTAAGGTGAAGTTGTCCTAACTTCGCCGTTGACGAAGTTGTTCTAACTTCGCCTAAGGCGAAGTTGTTCTAACTTCACCTATGGCGTCTCCGCTGGTCTGAATTGCATAGCGACGGTCACAAAATGCACCAACAGATGTTATTTGCCTAATTGACTCCTAAACGCGCGTGTTAGTATCACCTAGTGTTTCCGGGGGTAATTTGGGGAATTCCTTACTCCCGGGAGTATCTATGGGTCGTGTTGGTAAAATTAAGGCCCCGGGGGCTGTTATGATTGAGTTTGATGAGGTCGAGGCTTTAGGTAACTCGAACCGTGTTAGGACGCATCGTAGGATAAACAAGTCGGTATGGTTTAGTTAGTAATCTTTGTGTGCAATCCGACAGGCTCGTGATTTGTGGATTGGCTTTGAGGTTCTCTAATTCGTTGGTATTTGCGTGACTCGTGTCAGGTGACTTCACGATGCCCCTTTTACTCTTTTTACGTTTTGGGCTAGTATGCACACCATATTAAAGTTTTATCCGACTATACTCGTTTAAACTAATTAGATGGTTTTATATGGCATTACTTGTGTTTGTGGGTTCATGAAAATATGTGTGAATTATACTCTATGCCATGGAATATTTGAGGCTCGTTTATGGTTATATATTTTATAAGGTTATAGACATTACTTACGGTCTAGACTCAAGGATGAAGGCTTACTCGTATTGTAGTATGTCATGAGATGATGTTTAGGAATGTGTATGCCGGTGTTACTTTATGACCCTAGGCTTACTTTCATGATGGTATGTTTGGAATGTTATATATATAAGTATATATACATATATATACGCGTGTTTATGCATGCGTTACTTTACGGCCAATAATTGGCGATGTTAATTAGTCATTTTTGACTAAGGATGTTGCGTATGCCTACTTTGTGTTTGCATACGGATGGATGGTGATCTTGGCCGGGCCAAACTATACTACTCAGGTTCTTAAATCCTGTGGTGGGCCCTGAAAAGCCCGTGAGGGGGGAGGCTCGTGTGACATGATCATCATCGGATGTTACGTGTTTGGGTTGTACGTGTGCTCGGCCCTATTGTTATTACTTGGATATTACGTGTTTAGGTTGTACGTATGCTCGACCATGATGTTATTACTTGGATGATATGTATGTAGGGATATAATTATAAGGATGTTTATATAAATATATATATATATATATATATATATATATATATAATGATGATTACCTATTATTGATGATGGCCTAACTGTTGTAACCCGTTTTATTTTTAAAACTCTTGGAATGATTATGACTATTATTATTTTAGATGTCAATTATTAAAACATGAACTCACTCAGCTCAAGCTGACTTTGTGTGCATGTTAGTGTGAGTTTTAGGTTAGGAGGAGGATGCGTTTCCACTTGGACGTGCACGAGGCCACTTGGACGATGGAGGGCATACTTAGTCGGAAGTTTTAATGATGAACACTTTTCTTTTAAAGTTTTATTAAATACATTGAAGTTTGGTTTTGGGCATAATTCCCGGGTTTTGGGAACTTGTTTTAATAATTATGATTTTTCGCTGAATTATACTCTGAAATGGTTTTCGAAATGAAATGAATTGTTTTGGGTTTAAGAATTTTGTAAGTTTCGTGTATGATAACCAACTGTAGGATTCCCGGGATTCGGGGTCTTACATTAAGAATCAAAACCAAAATCCAGCTCGTGGCCGAGCTTTTGTGTTGGGAGCAGGGGACGCCTGCCAAGACCCAAATGTTGTCACGGGTACGTTTCTTATAAATAATCGCTATGCTTCTGTACTTTTTGATACGGGCACCGATTTGAGTTTTGTTTCAACTAAATTCAAACATTCTTGGAAAGAGTCTAGTGCATTAAAAGACAAATGTATTATATAGTTAGCCAATGGTAAGTTAATTGAAACTGGTGAAGTCATTCAGGGATGTATCCTTACCCTCGAGGATTATTACTTTGATATTGACCTATTACCCGTCGAGCTCGAAGCTTTGACATAGTGATTGGAATGGATTGGCTATCTGAAAACCATGCTGAGATCGTTTTTCATGAGAAACTAGTTCGTATACCACTTCCAATTGGCGAAACCCTGGTGATTTTGGGAGAAAAGAAAGGTGCGGCATTAGGGATCATAACGTGTATGAAAGCCCGCAAGTACTTAAGGAAAGGATGTTTTGCCTTTTTAGCCCATATTGTCGAAAAGAAGCCTGAAGAGCGTCGACTTAAGGACATACCCATCGTTCGGGATTTCTCTGATGTCTTTCCCGAAGACTTGCCTAGATTACCACCAGCACGAAAAATCGAATTCCGAATCGACTTACTACCACACCTGTGGCACGTTCCCCATATCATTTAGCATCGTCAGAGATGCAGGAATTGTCTAATCAGCTGCAAGAGTTATTAGATAAAGGCTTTTTATTATCTATTTTGTATTATAACGAGTCAATGTTATATAGGCAAGGCACTATACAGGTCCAATATTTAAATTGAGTGATATATGTCCTCATGCTTTTTCGATGGGCTTTTTTTACCCTTTCGCAGTTGGCCACTCGTTGACTTGTTTAAAAGAGTGCTGAAATGACCCTTTTACCCCTAAACCTTCTATTGACGCGCTGACCTTCAATAATACAAGGGCGCAAATCATTATTTTCACTAAGAAAAATCTCCCAAAATAATGTAGAGGCTAGGATTCAAACCCCAAACCTTCAGTTTATAAACCCACAAAGCCTACCATGTGAACTAAGCTACTATTTGGTACAGTTACATATATGAAATATATTACCACTTTCATCACCTCATCTTCCCCAATTTCCAATTAGGGTTTACTTTCTTCCCCGAATTACAAACACATGATGTATGCAAATTACTCTGATGTCAATTTGATTCGGAGACAAACCCTAAATCTCAAATTAGGCTTGAAATACTGTAAACATCCAAAGGAGAATATGTTTATGATGCCTTTAATTGAGGCAATTCATCAATTTGAATATGTAAAGGATATGCATATGAGTTCCAATCATAAGCTTAAACACCTTTGTACTTGCATATTGAATAAAACAAATAGGTTTTCTTGTACAGCTAACGAAGGAACTCTTTTACAAATTCACATTTTACCCTAACCCATAATTTCACCTTTCACCTTCATCACAAAAGCCCTATTTTTTTAATTTGGGGCTTTCTCAAATCTTGTCCAATTAACTCTCTCTCTCTCTCCCTCTCTCCATGATCGACATCATTTAGGTCTTGAGAATTGTTATTGGAGTTGTATTCTGACCGACTACCTGTGCCGAAGCTGGTGGAGACGACGCTCAAGGAACGAGTCCATGTGGAAGATGCCTTGGTGGGTGAGCGTGAGAGGACGGTTAATTGGAAGTGTTTGGGGGGAATACGGTTTCAACTGATTGGAATGTTCAAATGAATGATATTGAAGAGGATTTGATTTACCTAAATAAGTTATAACTTTTCAATCTACCTATTCTAATAAAAGTAAAATAATTGTGGACACTTGTCATCTTTTGGTTAATTCTCACCATTCTTTTCCATCCAAAATTAAGATAGACCATAATATATGTAATAGACCATTAACTATTCACTTTCCTTTTATACTCTATTTATATTATATCTATACATTTTATAAAAGTAAATATTAACATATTATTTTACTATATATTTCAAAATACTTGGTGAAATCCAAAAATCAACGGCAAACCATGTTTGCCAAAGATTGAAAAGAATATAATTTCAAATGTTATCATTAGCATATTGTATTATGTATATCGTAGAAGATTGTAAAGAAAAACAAAACTCGAATATACTTTCATTTTACAAAGTAATTTTTTAATCATTAAATTAAAAATATATGCTTAAAAGTCGATCCATTTTTTTAAAAAATCAATCTATCTATTATTATTATTATTATTTTATTATTATTATTATTATTATTATTATTGTAAATTGTCATATAAATTTATAAATTATAAATATATACTTTAAATCTATACATTTATTTTTCGGTTAATTTTGTAAACTGTATATGTTTTAAAATATAAGGGTAGTATATACCAATCACTTTCAGACATAACAAAGTTTATCATATTTAATTTCTTAGTTTTTTTATCAAGGATTGTTTCGGGTTTTTTGTGGAACTTAAATTTGATTTTTATGGGTCAAAAGTTGGCAAATAGATTGTTTGGTACAAGTTAACTACATTAGATCAAAATTTGTTAGGGGTCAAAAATAGGAAAGCTGGGTATTTTTAAAAGTTTGGTAATGCAAATACATTTATCATCAAATTTGTTACGAGTTCAAAGTGTTGGCTTGAAAATGTCAAACGGATGAAAGTTAGAATTTTAAACATGATTCGGGTTTCAAATTTATTTTCAATGGCATTTTTGGAAATAATCAAAAGGTTTGGGATTTGGCAAATTGACTATTTTTCCCTTGATTATTAAAATTTAAGAAAATATTGCGAACACTTTTACATGCCACCCCAGACTTGTCAATACTTCTAACTTTTATCAAAATTGAAATGTTTGTATAAGCATTAACTTTTCCTTCAATGGTGATCAGAATGTTGTATGGGAAACATGTCATGCAAAACTATGCTCAAGTGAAGCAAAATATTCTCAAAATTGAATGGGTTAACGTGCTATTTTTTATGTTATCATTATAACAAAGTCGAGAAGCCCCCTGAAAAATTATCAAAATCTTTTTCATGGTGTAACTCAGAAATGCATGGTTCTTGATGAACATCCATCGTTACAATTTAATGTTCTTATTTCCTTCTATGGGTGGTAAATTAATATATATATCAATAAAGGTAACACTTATTCTGTATTTAGGCTGAGTGGTTAGAACTACTATTGTATGAGAAGTCTTATTTCTGAAATTGACTAATAACCAAAATTCTTTCAATTATACTTATATGACACCAATAATGAAATTTTCAATAGAAAGAGCGTTCTCAGGTATGCTTCTGCACACGCATTTTATTTATTAAGTTCATTTAAAAAATTATTTTGTGATATAAATAAAATCAATATATGTACACATAGTATAGATACTAGCATATATGTAATACATTTTTTCATATACGTTAGCAATTATTTGCTTTACATACTTGTAATTTTATAATTTGGATCATCCCGTGCGTGACACGGGCTCTAAAGCTAATAAGCTAATAAATTACAAAAGTGTAACTTATGGAACATTTTCTCTCACAATATAAGCAATCCTAAATGCCTTATCACTTTTCAAAAAGTTAATAAGTTATAAGTTGGTGAAAATAAGCAATCCCAAACACCCCCTAAGAACTATGGAATCCATGATTGAAGGTTGAGAACTGGAGGACTAGGGTGAGTATATGGCTTATCTGAATTGATATTATTATAATTATTATTATTTATCTAATTACCAAAGTGCCCCTGCCATTGACATAACTCTGACGGAAGAGTATAAACAAGCCTATGGAAAAAGTATGAGTCAGGGCATATATTACTCAATTTAAGAATTGAACATGCATAGTGTCCCCGCTTATATAGTACGAGAGCATAGATCATAATTCTTTATAAAACTATTTATCGGTTTTATAAAGACATTACATTATTATCTTTTAATATATTTAATAATGAACCTAATAATAAATATCATTACTGTGATCAACAAAAAAATGAACACAAAAATAAAGGGATACCCTGAAATGACAAAAAAACGTTAGTGGAAAGTATGTCAAATAAATTGTTAAAGGAATTGAAAGTTCACGGGAGAGGATATGACAAGTAAGGGACAGTGTACATTTAGTGATAGTATATTTTATGAAACTAAATGATGTATTGGTTTCCTTTTGGTCCCAACTTTTAATGTATTTGTGCCCAACAATTCGTGACTAACAGAATCCTAACGTCGTTACTTGCAGGTCTTCGGAAAAACGTTTTTGACCGGAAAACTCACATTTTTTCTGGAAAACTCAGCATGTCAAGACCGAGAATCTGGTGTAACCCTAAGAAGGTTGACAAGAACACACAGATCTATTACCCAAAGGCCTATTGAATAACCCGGCGGAATCAGGATATTCAACGGATGGGAATGAAGGTGTGATATAATAACAAACGAAACAATAAATGCTAATCAGTAAGAACATATTCAAAGACAAAGATTCACTGTATTTAATACATCTTTTTATGAAACATTGAAAGGAATGTCTAGGGTTTCATGAAAAATGGCGGCGGCTGTACGAGGAGACAAAATGAATATTCATTACAATGTTTCTAGTATTTCATGCCCAAAATGGAAACCTAGTACCCTATTTATATACCCTGACATTCCTTCTAGAATCCCTAATTATTACATAATGAAAGATAAATACAAATACAAGTGTAAGAGTCTTCGAGCATGATATGTATCTTGCTCGAGTAGACTCAGTATGCATAGTATGCTCGATGAGCGTCTTTGAGCATACTTTACTTAGAATATTTTCAGAGAAAATATTCTCCTCTAGCAGACTTCATTCTTCTTGACCAATCCATGCTTTGCTCGAACTAGTCTATCGAGCAAGCTCATTCTTCTTGATGTCTTCAATCCTATCTTGAGACTTATTGAACAATCTTTAGCATTCTCGGATGCAAATCTTTCTCGGGGGACTGAACCATGCTCGAAGTCCTTGCTTGGAACACATGACATCTTCTTATTGCATCCATGCTCGTCACCAATGTGCTCGGACATCCTGTGCTCGTATCACTTGGCTAAAACTTGAATGATCAAGTTGTTTGCTCGATTGGCAATCCATGCAAAATAGAAGAATACTCTTGCTCAAAGAAGTGTAGCTTGCTCGAAGCCTTAACACTTAAAAGAATTAACCAAAAATGGTTCTGAAGACCATGTTCGAGATAGTAAACCATGCTCGATAGTCCAAGCTTGCTCGAAGTCCATACTTAGCCGATTTCCAGAGAAGGTTGAGAAGATTCCAATCTTCCTTAGCGAATATCCGACTCAACAATCTCGTCCCTAGATTGGAACAAGCTCAGATGCACCAAAACACACCTGCATGTAGTTACACATGTATCAGCCTACCAAAGATAATCGATTTAGGCATAAAAGTCATTTTATTACATAAGGGAATTCTCCCACTTGGGCATTACAAATCAAATATTTACAAGTTAAATTACAAGACATAAACCAAAATACAAAGATAAGACAGAAATAAAATGATCATCATCTGGCTTCATTCTGCTACCTTCTCCTTTGGCTGCTTTCAATAGCTTTTTCTTTCTTTAATTTCACAAAAGCAGCCTTTTGTTTGATCATATCCAATTCCACTGCATCTTGAGAGTCAAGAGGAAACTCAACATCTACTATGTCTTGAAGGTCTTGGATATGTATGAATTGTAGGTCTTCAGCATGCAATACCACTACAATTGTTCCTCCCGAAGCATTTCTCAAGGATATTGAATCATTGTGTCTATTGTAAGTGAGATAGGCAATTTTACCATTTTGTTACACAAGGGATTTTGGTTCCATAATCTCCCTCCTCATTGCTAAGCACTCTTTCAATGTCTTTCTTTTACTTGTAGAGCTGCTTTCTTGTTGTGTCTTCCTTTTCTTTGAATCAAAGAGAGAGAGTTCAAGAGTGTGAAATTCATTAATCCTTTTTCGTCTCCTCTCTCTCTCTTGGCTTGGCTATGTACTTCTCTCCTCTTATGTTTGAGAAATGAAAATCCCTTCTCAAATTGTTCTTTGATGAATTTGGAGAGGTCATTTCTTTGTTGCCCTGCCGGTTGGCTTCTATTTTGATTTTCATATAAGTCTAGTACAACCATTTCCTTCAATTGTTCTTCTGAAAAATTTCTCAAATCATCCTTATAGATGATTAGAGTCTATTCATTGTCCTCAGTAATCACCCTTAAGGTCTTAGATCTTTTGTCAAAGAAAAGATGTGTGTGCAGATTCAAATTTCTTGGTGGTTCAGGCCTCACAATCTCAGACCTTATTGGTGTTCTGCTTGTACTGACTTGCTGCTTCTTCTTTGCCTCTTCAATTTCAGACTCACCAAACCATTGCTTGATGGTTTCATAGTTCTGCAACATCAGATTTCCCACGTTTGCACCCCTCTTGCATAATATACTTATCATGTAGGCTTTTTCTTCTTCTTGTTTCTTCAGTTTGGCTTCCTGTAATCTTCTTTCTATTTCTAGGAATAGCCTTTGTTCTCTGTGATAAATGTCAAGAAGTTGAGCATGTGGCATGTTGTCAAATTCACCTTCTGTCATGCCCTTGTCCATTACTATATCTTTTAATGTTTGGACTCTTTGTGGGTCTTTAAACCATTCCCTTGCTTCTGATTCCTTCGTTTCTGCTTCCTCTTTTCCCTTTTCCTTTTGCAGCTTCAATCTCTTTTCTCTCTCATTGTCAACTGTGCTCTTCTGATTTTTATGAGACTCTTTAACCATCTTTATTTTTCTTTTGAGTTCATCCAGAGATAGATCTTTCAAAGAGTCATAGTTGTAGCCATGTACTTGAAGAAACTTTATTTCTTTTTACTTGCCCTTTATAGCTTCATACTCTGTCTCATCATCGACTTTCTTCTCAATTCTTTTCTTCTTATCTATCTTTTCTATGTAATTTGCAACGTCATCAACCAAAGCATTCTTATAGATTCTCTCGAAAGTATCAAATGATTGAAGATTCAGAAATGCAGGCTTGTGTCCTGCCTTAATCAAAAATTCTCTCTTTGATTTCCCGTTCCTCCATCCTTCAGCCACTTGTTGAATATTTTCTTTTAACATTCTTTTAATATACCTCTCATCATATTCAAGACTTAACAAGTAGGCTATGTCTTCATCCTCTTTATCATCTTTCTTTGTTCTATCTTCCTCTTCTTCATCTTCTAAGTTTTCATCCAAGTTGTGTAAGGCCTCAATTATTGGTTCTTCAGTCTGAATTGTTTGAGGCCTTTCAACAGTTATAGGTTGACCTTCCCTTCTCTTATAGACTTTCACCTTCACCGATTTTTGTCTCTTAGGCTTGGGGACTTCTAAATCTGATGTTTCTTTCCTTTTCATGCCCCCCTATAGCCTCAGTCTCTTGCTCATTTACAGCTTGGTCATCATCAACAACTTCTTGCATTATTGGCTTAGTGGTGATGGGTTCTTCATTTACAGTCCCCTACACATCATCAATAATTTCTTCTATTGTAGGTCCTTTGATTTGACTGTCATCTTCAACAATTTCTTGAATTATTGGCTCAGTGGTCTCAATCACCTCTTCAACTCTTGGTTCTAAACCACTGCTAAGGTTGATCAAGTCTTTTTGTGCTTTTCATGTTGCTGATACAATTTCAGGATCATGTCCTTCTGGTTTATTCAGAATATCTGTAAGTGTTTTCATTATAACCAGTTTTATCATTGAACTAGCAGATATTTCAATTGTTTCTTTCTCACTTGCTACTGGATTTACTGGACCCATACCAAGCTCTTGTCCTTTAGATTGTTCAGGTTCAGGTTGAATGAGCTCATGTTCAGATTGAATAGGCTCAGGTTCAGATTGAATGGGCTCAAGTTCATCATCAGTCTGTGCAGTTGGAGTTTGTTGATTAGGCTGTTTTTCTTTTAATGACTCCAAAGCAGCCCTTATAGCTTCATCAGCATCCTTTCTTAATCTTTCTTCTTCTTCTTCCTTTTTTCTCATCTCCAAGAGTGCTTCAAGCACTTCTTGATCTATCTCCTCCTTTTCTTGGTCTTTAGCCATTGTAGCCAGTACTTCATTCATGAGTTTCGTGGTTATATTTACAGACTTAACGTCTGCCATATCAGGATCCACTATATGATATTTTTCCAAAATTTTATCACCAGATGTTTCTTTATGAGTGGCTTTTGGATGAAGATCTGCATCAGTTTGAGCCACCCCTTTTCCTTTCATTTTTCTTCTTTCTATTTTCTTAGGGGTCTCTTCTTCCTCATCCTCAGACTCCCCCTCTTCCTGTGCCCCTTCAACATATTCTTCAATGATCATTTTTAAAGCATCTGAGGGTCCTCCATCTACAACCACATCACATGAACTGGCATAATTATCTTCAATTAATCTCAAACCTTCAGCATCTTCATTATTCTCCCCCTGTTTTAGTGCATCTGAGGTCTTCTCAACCTCAAAGTGCTCCAGGGTTTGAAATTTCAACAAGGCCTGTTGCAGTGCAATTTCAAGTGCTTTGTTTCTGATTTCTAGGACTGCGTTTTTCTCCTTTAACAAGATGTTCTCAAACTCAAGTTCTGCATTTTCATAAATTAAATTATAGATATTTGGGCTGGATGGTGGAGTTTCCTGGGTTGGCTTAAATGTTGGCTCCGAGAATGGTTCAGAAGTGGAAGTTTCTGGTGAGGGTATTCTGTATGATTTAGGTTCTGTGGATAAGGGTTAAGAAGGTTGAATGGTCTCAATATGCATAGGCTCGTGCATTGGAGAATTTTGTGGTGTGAAGATGGGTATGTCATGGGTAGTCTCGGCTGGTTGTGATGTGATGATTGGTTCTTGGAGAGGAGATGTGGGTGGAGTTGGAATGTGTGTCTCATAGATTGGCTCTGGCTCTGAGTTTAGTGGTTCTGTTATGGCAGAAGATGAAGGAATGTTGTCATTTGCAGGCTCAGAGTCACTGGAGTCAGTGTCATCATTGTTTACTGCAGGGCTTGGTGAATCTGGTGGGGTGATCTTCTGTATGGTTTCAGTCACATTAGATACCCCATTGGCTATAAAATCATCTTCATCCATTTGCTCAGTTGCCATGTGACTATGATCTACAGCTGGTTCCTCAACCGGGATAGCAACTTCAACGTCTTTCCCTTTACCCCATCTTGATCTCCCCTGTAAACATCAGATTCTGCACCAGTAAATGTGACTAACTCATTCCCTATGGGATCATTAACATCATCATTCATTGCAGCATCATGACCCATATCCTCAACATGCTCTACCTCCTGGGCGATTGGTTCATTTTCAGCACCAACACCTCCATCACCCTGATCATTATCATCATCATTTCCATCATCAGATCATCCAACATTCTCATCATCTTCACTCTCATCATCCTCTTCTTCACTGTGTCCTAGGGTGTGAGGAACATCAATGGCACCCAAAGCAGGAACTAGTAGCCATGGGAGAACATCCCAATTAGCATTCTCAGTGAACTTACTCCTAGCATCTTTCATCCTCGGACATATA
Source organism: Bidens hawaiensis (assembly GCF_021521415.1). Taxonomy (NCBI): domain Eukaryota; kingdom Viridiplantae; phylum Streptophyta; class Magnoliopsida; order Asterales; family Asteraceae; genus Bidens; species Bidens hawaiensis. The sequence continues at coordinate 115,314 of NW_027497301.1, read as the reverse complement.
TTTGGGTCTTGAAACCTCAATACTTCGCCTGTCAGTTGTAGGTTCTGTAAGGATCTGTTGATGAGTATCTGTAAAAATCTTGGATACATCAGAAACCTTAGGTTCACAGCCTTCTCAGCACTTGATATCAAGCCATTAAAAATAAATCTTGAAACATTGAATGGCTGCTGATACAGAATGGCCACTGTCAAAGAAGCAAATTCTTTGCTCAATAAGGTCCAAGACCCTCCCCTTGGAGACAGGGACTGGATGACATGATGAATGAGGAACCTGTAAATTAAAGGAAAACTTCCCTTCTGAAATTGTCCTTCTCTAACATTCCCTTGATTCCCCATAGTTTCTTGAAAGATTCTCATTAGTCTAGGGACTGAGTACGATGGCTGTTCCTCATGATTGTCGTTTAACTGCAGCGCCGTTCTGATTGATGCCTCAGTAACTTCAACATCTAGATTCAAAACAGAGGCCTCTATTCTTTTTCCATTTACATCATCAACATAAGTGGTTGAGTTCCAGAAATCTGTGATATGATTTCTGTAAATCATTGGATTTTCTGTCAACGCCACTGATGTGGTCTAAAATATACATATTATATATAAATATTTCCTATACTTTTAAGTGATTTTGAGCCAAGTTTTTATTGAATATTATTATTATTTAGTTCATATGTGAATTTAATGGTTTATAGAGACTTTGAGCTAAAATGAAGTAATTAACTAATCTTGAGGCCAACGAATAAACATTCAAACAGAGATTATTATTGATATTAATATTTATATTTATCGGTTTCTTTTTACTTATATGTGATGACGACTAAAATTAAAACTTATATGTCTACATTCTATGATCTGGTAATAAAAAAAAGAAAATGATAATGGGTTTAACTGAATTGTGGTCATCACTTAATTATCTAAGTAGAAAGAAAAGCTCACACAAGCGCACGTGATGATGAACGGATTTATAAAATAAACATGCATATGGGCTGACTTATCACTTAAATTCGTTTTATTTTATTATGGGCAGGGCCCACGACGGTTTCTTGAAGCAGCACTATATAACTGATTGATGGGGATTCAAGTGAGGCACCCAGGAAACAGAAGCCGCCATTTAGAAGAATTTCATTATTCTTTCTTTATTGTTTTTGTTATTCTGAACAAGCTTGATTGGAGAGAGGAAGGGTCACGTGGGTGAGCAGCAACCATTAGGAGAAAATCATATTGCATATTCTTTCTTTGGTGTTCGTGGAGCAGTAGACAACAGAACAAAAGTCAACGCAAGGAAGGAAAAGGAACAACCACGCAATTCCTTCGGTTTGAATTATTATTATGAACTTCGAACTAATTTATTTTAGTTTATTGAGAATGATTATTGGCTAAACCTTTTTAGTTATCTAGGCTTGGATTGATGTTTCGTGATTGATTAAGAGTTTAAGGTTTTCGGGGATTGTTTATTGGATTTTGGTTAATTAAAAGTTTCGATCAGATTAATTGGATGTTATTTATGCGTATTTACTTCTGATTTGCGCTTGAATGAATGTTTCACATGTCGCTTGATTGAGTCATCACAATTCGGATTCCTTGCCTAGGAAACGCCTTTCTCATTAGTGTTTTCGTCTAAGTCTTAGAATTTTAAGTTTAATTTATTAGTTTAAATTAGTCTAAGTAAAAATTAGTTTTATCATAAAATAAATAAAAAATCCAAAAAAGAATCTTTCTCTTAATTATTAATTTAATTAGCTTTTAGAATCTAAGTTCGTTAATTTAATTAGTGTCTCTAGGGTTCGATATTCCCGGACTTCTCATAGCTATTCTACACTCGATAGGTTCACTTGCCTGTTGCTAATGATTTGGTCTAGGGTATTCTAGGTTTTTATTACTCGTTGTGCTAGGTTGATTAATAGCATTATTTTATATACCATTTTTAGGCACATTAGCCACCCTCAGGTTGGAATTTTGTAGGAAATTGATCATAAGCTCCAATTCCCTGTTGTCATTGTCCAGCTCCAACTGAGCACACATATTATGCCTTTTTTCGAATTTCATGACCATCAGTTCTGCAAAGTAGAAGAATAGTCAGTACACATAAATTCATAAGCAATAATCGAGGTTAGTTAGAGAAGAATAGTGTCTTCATTAACCTGTTCCGTAGTAATATGCGTACCTACACAATTCAACCAAACAATCAGTAATAAAATCAATCAGGAAACCCTAATTCCGAAATCGAAAATACGATAATCGAGTATGGATATCTTATCAAAGTCGAAACAGAGCTAATGGCTGTAATCGAAGTAGTATAAAGCACAAGTAAATGATTCAAGTAAGAATGGGAAGCACGAGCAAGAGGGTTTGGTATTTGGTTGAAAGAGGGCAATGAAAATGTTGAAAAAGTTTCTAAGTCCCCCCTTTTATACCTAACGTTTGGTTGGTACAGTACCTTTTGTCGTCTAGTGCACGACAGTTTTCATTTAATTCAAATTAAGTATAACTCCCTTGCTCGAGCATACAGCCAAAAGAACAGCTGTCTCCCACTATACTCGTAGGCATCACAATCTATGCTTGACGTACTTATATGTAAGATGCTCGAGAACCAGTATACTCGAGATAGTTTGCTCGAATATACTTGTGCTCAATACCTTAAGCCAAATAGTTAATTGAAAAATTACTCATTACATCTGCTCAAGTATTGAGATATACTCGACGAAGTTCATATTCAATGATCATGCTCGTGTGCTTGTGACATGTAGTGTGCTCGAAGGTACTTAAAACAATATTCAGTTGGTCATGTATACTCGAAACACACTCACTGCCTAACCTTGCTCAAAAGACTTAACAGATTATTCCTTTCTGTTTGTGCTCGAACAATTTAGCCTAGCTTAGCACACAAGTTTGCTTGAAATACTTAACTCAAATTTATCCTTCAGTTCCTTATGCTCGAACTCACAACCTTAAGTATCTAGCAACCTTGCTCGAAATAATTAAATCGAATATATCCTTTAATTCCTTAGGTTCGAACACATGGCCTTAAGTATCTAGTACTTAGTCTTGCTCGAAATACTTTAACAAACTCTTTCCAAGTCTCAAGCTCGAATCCTAAGGCCTAAGCAGCTACCATTCAATCATGTTCGAAACACATAACATCAATTTTCATATCATAGCAAGTGCTCAACAGGAAGGTGCATGCTCGACTCACTTAAATCAGAAATTTTCAGTTCATACCATATGCTCGAAAGTAAAATGCATGCTCGATACACATATATGAATTTAACGGTTCATTTAGCATACTCGAAGCAGTGTATTCACACATAAAAACAAGATTCTGCACTCGAAACACTTAAGAGCTTTTCAGAATTGATTTCAAACATCAACAGATCATTTATCTAGCATTCTAGACATATTCACACACAAACTTTGCTCAATATGCAACGACTCATAAAAGGTGATCATTTGGACACTGAGTTGACTTAAGCATTCAGTTTATGGTGAAGTAAGAGATATATTTCAGTTGATTTTTCTTTTAAAATATTTTCATAGAAAGATCTCAACATGGGATCATACTTTTGAAACAATTTCACATCACTTCATGGTCAGCGTTATTTTGACTTAAGCCAGGTTGACAGCATGTATACTTAGCATAACTTTCAATGCTTTCTGTGATACATGTTAGTTTCAATTAACGCATAAGATGAGAATGGTTATCATTATATTTTCAGGTTGTCCCTAATCTCTTCTCAAGGCTTATTTAGCTTTCTCCAAATCATCCCAATTTGACATAAACCCCCTAATGCCTTGGTCAAAATTGTTTTTGAGTACTATGAGCAGTTTATTTGTGTATATATATATATATCAGATTATAAGGTTGAACGTTGGACTTACATGCGATCCGGACTTACATGCCTTACATTCAGAGTGTTTACGACTTATTTGTATGCCCCACCCTTGTAGTTCCCTTGGTGCCCCTTAAGTCATGATATTGTAAGACCCCGAATCCCGGGAATCCTACAGTTGGTAGTCACATCCATAATTTCACAAAAATTTAAAACCAAACTATTCGTTTTTATTTAAAACAAGTTCAGAGTAAATAAGAGCGGAAAAGTGTAAGTATTCAAAAACCCCAAATACGGGTACAGGTGTCCAAAAATCAAATATAAATAAAATATCCGTTTTATTTGAAATCCTCGACCAGAAATGCCTTCAACCTTCCGAGTAGTCACCAGCACGTCCAAGAGATAACCTCAAATCCTTAACCTGAAAATCAATCTAACATACACACAAAGTCAGCTTGAGCTGAGTGAGTTCAAGTTTTAATAATAGACAGTTAAACAAATCATTCCAATGGTTAAAATATAAAAACGGGATAATAAAACATTCCAAGAGTTTAAATATAAAACGGGATTATAAAACATTCCAAGAGTTTAAATATAAAACGGGATTATAAAACATTCCAAGAGTCTAAAATATAATACGGGATACGAACAGTTAGGCCATCGTCAACACTAAGTATTCATACTTAGACATCTATATACATCCATATATTTATATCCCTATAAATACCATCCAAATAATAACATCAGGGTCGAGCACACGTACAACCCAAACACGTAACATCTCATCCGAGGAATAACATCAAGGTCGAGCACACGTACAACCCAAACACGTAACATCCGATGATGATCATGCCACACGAGCCTCCCCCCTCACGGGCTTTTCAGGGCCCGCCACAGGATTTAAGAACCTGAGTCGTATAGTTTGGCCCGGCCAAGATCACCATCCATCCGTATGCAAACACAAAGTAGGCATGCACAACATCAGTAGTCGAAATGACTACAATATCGCCAAATATAGGCCAAACAATAATTTATATATATATATATATATATATATATATATATATATATATACTATAACATTTCAAGGCCAACTATATACTAGCAAGTCTATATAAAATAGTTTAAACGTTTCATCACGAAAAATCGTTTAATACTAGGAATTAATACTAGGCCTAATAGCAACCTCGAGCCTAGACCACATGTAACAAGTATAACCTTAAGGAATATAAGACCATAAACGAGTCTACAATATCCTAAGGCATAAAATATAGTTCACAAATAGTTTCATAAATGCACAAATATGAATAAGGCTATGTAATACCATCCAAATAGTTGTAACGAGTAAAATCGTGTAAAATTGTATTACAGTGTGCATGCTAGCCCAAAACTTGAAAAGAGTAAAAAGGGCATCATGAACTCACCTGAATCAATCGAACACCTGCAACGAGATAGGAAATCCCTAAGTGCACAATCACAAGCAAGGGCCTGTAAATTATACACAACGCGTTACTAAACTAGACCGCAAGAACACACTTGCCTAATGGGCCGCTCAAGCCCAATACTTTGGCCCAAGGCCCAAAACTTGGCCCAAGGCCCAATACTTTGGCCCAAGGCCCAACAAATTGGCCCAAGGCCCAACACTTGGCCCAAGGCCCGGCAACTTGGCCCAAGGCCCAACACTTGGCCCAAGGCCCAATACTTTGGCCCAAGGCCCAACAACTTGGCCCAAGTCCCAGCACTTGGCCCAAGGCCCAATACTTTGGCCCAAGGCCCGACAACTTGGCCCAAGGCCCAACAACTTGGCCCAAGGCCCAACACTTGGGGCCGAGGCCCAACCAAAACCCAATTACTTTACTTCAGCCCCTAAAACCTTTCAACTAACCAAATCCACCCTACGATTATGGTCGGGGCTAACCATGATGCACAACTCACCCGTCGGTAATCAAATCGAGTCGAATATGCGCGTAATAAATCTTAAAACCAATTGTCAAATGAACCAGCCCCAATGGACCAAATTCCCATCTTAACCTTTTCTTACATCATAATTATGTCACCCGAGTTGATAGGGTTGACGGTTCCTTTTTACAACTTTCAATTTAACATTTAAACGAAAATTCGCGCACCGCCGACTCGATTGACCAATCACCAACCAAAACAGCCCCGAGTATCAAAATTTTAATTTTCCCATAGCCCTTAAACCCCCCTAGGGCTGTACAAACTGATTCGGTCGGTCATCCGATCGATTGACGCATCAAATTCAACAATTGCCAATCCTACACCCGATAAACCCTAGTTTTCGAACTAAAATCGATTGACCGACCTAAACACCTCCATTGGTCATGAAATTTTAGTATGTTGTAAGTGACATACCTAAGAAGATGACGGAGCATAAAATTCAATTATAACAGCCCCGAAAGATGCGAGAGAGGGCAGCCACCGGTTAAGCCTAAAACGAACTTATCGATCAATAACGAATATAACATGCAGATTTTAGCATGCAAAGATGTATTTTATTACATAGGAAAACCATGGAATTAAATTATTAAATTTTTACCAGTGTTGCATAAATATCTTTGGTTTATAAAAATATTTTTATTATATTTTTCTAGTAGACACAAAAATCATAAAAATTCTTCCAACACAGAAAGGTATGTGCAGCTATTTCAGCGCGCAACAAAATGGTTTTATTTTAATAAAATTCATTACCCAGCCAAATTAAACGATTCCAATTGGGTTTGGTTCCTAACTCAAAATATTAACTTCCAGAAGTAGAACCAACCAATTTAGACTTGTCGAAAAAAGGTTATGATGTCGGGAAGACAGACCAGAATCCGTCATTCCGCATCAGCTTTGACACTCGATTTTATAAAATCATAAAAAGTATTCAAATCTCATCCAAAAATTACGTATTATACCTTTCTGGAAACTAGACTCAAAGTAGAACATCATGGAAACAAGAATCGATCAAAAACAATATATTTTCATCGAGTTACAGACCGAGCAATAAACAAGTACGAATCTGTCAGAAATTGTTATAATCAAAACTCAACCCTAACGGGAGGGCTGGAACTCGGCTGGAGCCGCACGAAAAACGAGGAGGGTTGTAGCTGCTGCGATCGGGATTAGAGAGAGAGAGAAGAAGGAGTTTAGGGTTTATGATATAATATTTTTACATCTAGGTCCCCCAACTTGAAAAATGTATTATCTTGGACCAAAAGTTAAATAAATAGACTTACAAGAACGGCTAGGAGGCCCCTCAAGTTGAAGGATCGACTTTCTAATATAATACAAACTCTACAAATGTCTCATGCCGTTAAACGAAATTTCCGGGTGCTACATACTAATCTAACACTTTAAGTTATAGGAGGCAATGCATTGATTAAAGGGATGGATAAATGGACTTTTAATACGTATTACAAGGCTCTAAATTAGAAAGATGAAACCCAGATTTTAAACAAACTTTATAAACGATCGAGCCGATTAACAAATTTTACGGGTGTTATAGATATCTTATTACTTATGCTTTATATAATATTCTATTTGAAGCATTTTTCTTTTTCAATACTTTTCTTTTTCTTTCTTTTTCTTTTGATAGACTTTTGTATAGCAATACTTTTATATCTACTCAGATACTTAGTAAATATTTTTGTGTGACCAAAACACCAACATGCTCGTGTATGATTGCATAATTACCTTTCTGCCTATCATTCGGAGAGATATGTTAGAGAGCATACCTTATCTTCTAATGGTTCACCACATCAGACTTAGCAGGATTTAAGTTTATATCACATAGGCAAATACACATTATGGAAAGCTACCATACATGTCAATGACTCTACTTCAAGCCTTTTAAACTTATAATCCATGTGTTAGATGTCTCAAACAGTTTTCTGTCATTTCTGATGTGTTGTAAAACACACGTATTTTCCGCACCTTTTATCTACGTAATGTATTATATTTTATATGTTTTTACTTGTTTTATATAGGTTTTACGTAAGTTTATTCATATTGTAGGTTATGGGTTACAAGGAAGAAGAAACCGAGCTTTTGGAGTAGTTTATGAGCCTTTCACGCATACGTTTTCAAGTAAAAACTCAAGGCCCGGTCCGTTACGTCATGGAAAAGCCCAAGCCTACTATTATATTATAATATAAAAAAGAAAAAAAACCCTAGGGGGCTGGCTACTGCTGCGATCGCATAACAGCAGGGAAGAAGGCAAGGGAAAAACTTTTTTCGGCTAAGGGTTTGGAGCTTTTGGCGGCTAGGGAAGGAAGAACAAGCCTCGGTGATCGTTTACCATCGGATTACAGCAGCAAACAGCAGCCCGGAACATCTCCATATCCTTTCATTCATTACTTTGTTCATCAAACTTTATTTTCTTGATCAATTGTTAATTTGTTTTGCAATTGTGTTAGAGATTGAAGTGTTTGTGATTGTTATTGATCGTTTAATGATTATTATGATGATTGGTATGAGTTTATTAATGGTTTTATTAAATGTTCATGGCTGTCCAATTAATATGCTAGGCTAATCTTGTTAGTTCTACCTAGGAATGATGATTATTTGTAAGGCCCCGTTACCGGTAACCCTACTTTCGTGTTGGATTTACTCATAAACACAGTTCTAAATATCAGAGTTAATTAAAACATTTACGCGGAATATAAAACTTTCATAAAACATTACAATATTTCATAACTTGTCTCAAAACGTCCTTTGTCTTTCACATTAAAACATTAAAATTAAAACATCGTAAGTCTTCAGATGCCAGGCTCTTATTCTTCTGCCATGTGTCCCCGCTCAAGCCCGCTGTCTCATCCTACTCACCTGCGTGCATACTAAAAGTCAGCTACGCTGAGTGAGTTCTAGTTAATCACATAATCATACAATACATTCTTTACATTTCATACTTAACCTCTTAACTTTCTTTCATACACACTTAAGTGCTTTTACTTTCATTGTTACCTTCATACTTTCTTTACATACATAATCATACGTTTTAAAGAGCCTTTCGCCCTATAACCTCACAGATATTATAAGGGTCTGGTCCTTAGTTTTCGAATATTAGAAGGGTTCGATTCCCTAACATCACAGATATTATAAGGGTCTGGTCCCTACCATCACAGATATTATAAGGGTCTGGTCCCTAGTTTCGAATATTAGAATGGTTCGATTCCCTAACATCACAAATATTATAAGGGTCTGGTCCCTAACCTCACAGATATTATAAGGGTCTGGTCCATAGTTTTCGAATATTAGTAGGGTTCGATTCCCTCTTCGTTACCATACATTATACCCCGAGTATTTTTAGGGCTCGGTACCCTTTTCGTAGCCATACAACCATACATCATACCTCGAGTATTATTAGGGCTCGGTACCCTTTTCGTAACCATACAACCATACATCATACCTCGAGTATTATTAGGGCTCGGTACCCTTTTCGTAACCATACGACCATACATCATTATTTCCTTCTTTTATTATCTCTATCACGTTCATACGCATAAGCATTCATATTATACTTACCTTATACATAGCATTACAACCTGACAGTACGTGCAATATCCGAAGATCGTTCACGTACCATCAAGCAATCATTCTTACATAACACATATATCACATAGGGCATACACTTATCACTTAGGATAAATGTATTAACAACACATCAAGTATGCACACAGCCCCGAAAACATAACAAGGAATGGGGCTAGAAACTCACTTGAACACGGTTACGTTCACCGTTAATCGTAATTCCTTTCTTCAGTTGTGCACGGCTGACTGTATAACAAGTATACGTATCAATTAACTATCACTTCTCATAATGTATGTCTATCTTTATATGACCCACAATGAACGGGGGTCCGGGGGCAGCGCCCCTGGCAGCGGGGTCTAGGGGCGGCAGCCCTTAGCAGGGTCCAAGGGGCAGAGCCCCTGGCTGGGGTCGAGCTGGCTGGGGTCCAAGGGGCAGAGCCCCTGGCTGGGGTCCAAGGGGCAGAGCCCCAGGTCAGCTTGGAAAAATTTTATTTCCATTAACTGTCTTAACACATTTTTCATTAGATTTTTAGTTTACTTCCTAATCGAACTTGGCTTTAGGCGAAGTTAAACCTTAGGCGAACTTAGCTTTAGGCGAATTTAAACCTTAGGCGAACTTAGCTTTAGGCGAAGTTAAACCTTAGGCGAACTTAGCTTTAGGCGAAGTTGTCATCAGGCGAACTTGGCTTTAGGCGAAGTTGTCATCAGGCGAACTTGGCCGTAAGCGAAGTTATCAATTAGGCGAACTTGGCCTCAGGCGAAGTTGTCATCAGGCGAACTTAGCTTGCAGGCGAAGTTCATCAGGCGAACTTAGCTTGCAGGCGAAGTTCATCGCTTTGAAGGCGAAGTTGCCCAGATTCAGGCGAAGTTGCCCAGACAGCCGCTGTTCGGTTTCTTTCCAGCATTTTGAGCGATTTTAACACCCTTGCTATGGTTCAATATCACCCACTACGCTTCCCGACCATTTTCGGTCGCTTATACACTAAAAAGCTTGGATCTTTAAACTTCAAAGATCAAGAATCATACCTTTTTGGGATTGTTTGGATCTCGTTTACTTGCTAGTACACTAATCTCTCTCTCTCGGACCTGCCCGACTCTTCCCTTGGCTCGGCCGGCCGGCGGCGGTATGTGTGGTGTGTGTGTTTTGGGGTGTTAGGGAGTTTGGTCAAAATGAAGATATTTTGGGATTTTGGGGGTATTTATATCCCTGAAATCCCATTCTCATTTAACCCATCTCAATTAATCCACGTCCAAGACCCGCCGCCTACCCGATATTAATTAATTACGCGAAATCACTAAACATAACTTCCTTTATTCATCATTAAAATTTTTAGGATGTTACAAGTCTTCCCCCCTTAAAGAGGTTTCGTCCCCGAAACCTAACTATTACATAAACAAACTAGGGTAAAACTTGCGCATCTCATCCTCGGCTTCCCAAGTAGCATCCGATCCTTTGCGGTGTTTCCATATCACTTTTACCAAAGGTATAATCTTGTGACGAAGCTGATTTTCCTTGCGATCAACGATCTCTATCGGTTGCTCAATGTAGTTCAATTGTTCATCAACCTCAATATCCATCAATGGCACATGAGACGTGTCATCAGCTAGACACTTCCTCAGATGAGAAACATGGAAGGTTGAATGAATTCCTTCTAACTCATCGGGTAAATCCAGTTTATAAGCTACTTCACCCACACGATATACAATCTTGAACGGTCCAATGTACCTCGGACTCAACTTTCCTCTTTTCCTAAAACGGATAATCCCCTTCCAAGGCGAGACCTTGAGCATCACATAGTCACCTATGTTAAACTCAATTGGTCGTCGCCGCTTATCTGCATAAGACTTTTGTCTATCTTGCGCGGCTTTCAATCTTGCTTTGATCAGATCGAACTTTGAAGACGTTTCCTGAACCACTTCTAGGCTTCCCATTTCTTTCTGACCAATCTCACCCCAACACACCGGGGTTCTACATCGTCTACCGTAAAGCATCTCAAACGGTGGCATACCAATACTTGAATGGTAACTGTTGTTATAGGAGAACTCTGCCAGATGCAGATGATCATCCCAACTTCCACCAAAATCTAAAACACAAGCACGTAGCATATCCTCAAGGGTTTGGATCGTCCTTTCAGACTGTCCATCAGTTTGAGGATGATACGCCGTACCGATGTTCAACTTCGTCCCCATAGCTTCATGGAATTTCTTCCAGAACCTCGAAGTAAACCGTGTATCTCTATCGGACACGATCGATAACGGTACTCCATGCTTGGTTACAACTTCCTTGATGAACAAGCTTGCTAACGTTTCTGACGAGATGGCCTCTCGTATGGGCAGAAAGTGAGCACTCTTGGTCAAACGGTCCACAATCACCCAGATGGAATCATGTTGCTTAGCTGTACGAGGTAGCTTAGTTATGAAATCCATGGTGATGTGTTCCCATTTCCACTCAGGTATCTCTAGCGGTTGCATCTTCCCATAAGGCTTTTGGTGTTCGGCTTTGACTTGTAAGCAAGTTAAGCACTTACCAACATAATCCACTACATCGTTCTTCATTCCTGGCCACCAGTAATCTCTTTTCAAGTCTTGGTACATCTTTGTAGCTCCAGGATGGATTGAGTACCTTGACTTATGAGCTTCATCTAAGATTCGACTTCTAAGATCACCATGGCATGGGATCCACATACGGTCGAACCTAGTTTTAACTCCATGAGTGTTTTCCATCAACCCATCTTGCTGGCCATAAATCCTTTCTTTCTTTACTAACCCTTCGTCTACTAACACTTCTGACTGCACTTTGATGATTTCTTCAGAAAGACTTGAGTTCATGATCAACTTGTATGACTTCACTGCTGCAAGGACTTCCTCATTCTTACGACTTAGCGCATCAGCGACCACGTTAGCTTTACCGGGGTAATACTTAATCTCACAGTCGTAATCCTTTATCAATTCTAACCATCTTCTCTGCCTCATGTTCAATTCTTTCTGCTCGAAGAAGTACTTTAAACTCTTATGATCTGTATAGATAGTGCACTTAGTACCGTACAGATAATGCCTCCATATCTTAAGAGCATGCACTACAGCTGCTAATTCCAAATCGTGCGTCGGATAAGTACTTTCATGGACCTTCAACTGTCTAGACGCGTAAGCTATCACCTTCCCTCGTTGCATCAACACGCAACCTAATCCTTGATGCGAAGCATCAGCACAAACAACGAAATCCTCGTCACCATCGGGTAGAGTAAGGATTGGAGCTTGCGTGAGTCTCTTCTTCAATTTTTCAAAGGCTTCTTCCTGAAACTTTCCCCAACTGAATACTATCGACTTTCGGGTCATACCGGTCAGCGGTGCGGCTATCTTGGAGAAACCTTCGATGAATCTCCTATAGTAGCCAGCTAACCCTAGGAAGCTTCGTATATCAGTCGGGTTCTGCGGAGTCTTCCAATTCGTTATCGCTTCAATCTTAGCTGGGTCCACGGTAATCCCTTCCGGATTAATCACGTAACCTAAAAATTGCACTTCTCTTAACCAGAACGCGCACTTCGAAAACTTGGCATACAACTTCTCTTTCTTCAGAGTCTCCAATACCTCTCTCAGATGCTCAGCATGGTCAGACTCGTCCTTTGAATAAATCAATATATCGTCAATGAAGACGATAACCGACTTATCCAACATCAGCCGACACACCCTATTCATCATGTCCATAAATGCTGCAGGAGTGTTTGTTAGACCGAATGACAATACGAGGAACTCGTAATGTCCATACCGCGTTCGGAACGCTGTCTTAGGGATGTCTGCCTCCTTCACCTTCAGCTGATGGTAGCCTGATCTGAGATCTATTCATGAGAACCAACTTGAACCTTGCAGTTGGTCAAACAGATCATCAATCCTTGGCAACGGATATCTATTCTTTACCGTAAGCTTATTCAACTCACGATAGTCTATGCACATTCTCATACTTCCATCCTTCTTTTTCACGAACAACACTGGTGCGCCCCACGGGGAAACACTCGGTCTTATGAAACCTTTGTCGAGGAGTTCTTGCAGTTGTGACATCAATTCTTTCATCTCGGACGGTGCTAGACGGTAAGGCGCTTTCGCGACAGGTTGGGCTCCTGGTATTAAATCTATCTGAAATTCTATCTCTCACTCCGGCGGCAACCCCGGAAGATCCTCAGGGAATACTTCTAGGTAGTCGCGTACAATAGGAACATCTTTCATTTCTTTCGTCTCGGCCGCAGCGTTGACGACATACGCCAGGTAGGCACGACACCCTCGCCTTAGCAAACCCTCGGCTTTTATCATCGAAATGACATTAAGCCCAGAACTTTCCTTATCACCATAAACCGTTACCGCACTACCATCCAATGACTTTAACCTTATCATCCTACTCTTACATACTATCTGAGCCTCAAACTCAGACAACCAATCCATACCCAAAACCACATCGAACCCTCCCAAGGTTATAACGTACAAGGTAACCGGGAACTCATGTCCTTCCAATTTTATCTTACAGTTCTTAACCATTTTTGTTATTTTAACCGAAGTGTCACTGGCGGTTTCTATTACAAAAGTTTCAGACACTCGGCAACATTTCATTTTAGCTAGTTTACTAAATGGTGTGGCTACGAAACTTTTGTTTGCGCCCGAATCAAATAATACAGAAGCAGAAACACCGTTCACTAGAAACGTACCTGTGACGACATCCGGAATCTGCTTGGCTTGTTCTTGGGTCAGCATATAGGCTCTAGTTCTTGGCCTAGCTTGATCGGCATCCTTCCTTCCACTACCTCCAGCTTCACCATCTGTGCACTCTCTCGCCATGTGGCCTGTCTTGCCACATTTGTAACATGCTGGCTTTGCACTGCACTCATTGGCATAATGCCCTACCTTCCCACACTTATAACACACATTAGACCCCATCCGGCATTCCCCACCGTGAGCCTTTCCACATTTGAGACAAACACCAGAACTTTTACCCCACTTGCACTCACCACCATGCATCTTTCCGCAGGTCTTACACGATCTCTTCTCCCACACTCTCTGCTTCTTATCTTTGGGGTTCCATAACTGAGTACCGGGTCGTTTAGCAGGAGCGGCCCATTTCTTCTCTTTCTTCTCGTCTCCCACCACCACATCATCCGCAGCCAGGTCTGCATAGACCATCTCTGCGAGTTCGACAGCAGAATCGAAAGTAGCAGGTTTACTTGTCCTGACTAACATGCGGACTCTCTGTGGTAATCCTCTCACATAACACTTGATTCTCTTAGCCTCAGTGCTGACCATATCGGGTACCAACCTAGACATTCGATTGAACTCTGTAGTGTACTCACGATGTGTCATCGTCCCAGCTTTCAAGTTTAGGAACTTCATCTCCGCCCTTTCAACCTCGGTGTCAGCACAGAACTTCTTCATTACTAACTCCTTCAGATCGTCCCACTTCATCTCTTTGATCTCTTCTCGGGTCTTCCTCTGCTCCACACTCTCCCACCAATACATAGCCTCATCCTCGAATGATTGAGTAGCATAACCTACCGCTTGATCGGGACGGCACTCGCTAATGCGGATAACCTTATCCATGGCGGTTATCCACTGAAGAGTAGCAATTGCGTCTCCTAAACCAGTCAGCTTAGGCGGGTCACAACCTTTGAAGGACTAGTTGCAACCGCATCGGCCCTTCTTCCTATCATCATCTTTCACAGACCTTACCTCACTTGAGTCACCCCTTTCCCTCTCGTCATCCTTCCTACCATTACCACCTGCCCCTTCAATAGTTCTTTCACGGCTTCCAGCAGACCTTCCCGGGGTAATATTTTTCACAGCAGTGGCTACAGCTTGAACAATAGCTGCTTGAATTGCAGGATCCAGTTGAACTCCTTCATTGTTTTCCGGGTTCCTTCCCGCTGCGCTTCCTTCAGCTTCAGTGTTGGAAGCGGTCTCAACTGAAGGTTGCTGGACACGACGAGGCCTGCCGCGTCGTCCAGTGCGACCTCCAGCTCCAACAATGTCTCCGGCTCCAGCCATCGTATTCTAAAAGGGAAAACACAAACATCATCATTCAAGGAACTATTTAGTACAAGGATAGCAAGGCTAACATGTAATAACAGTGGCCAACTGTGACTAGCTGATCACATTGCTTTCCGTGTCCTATACACTTCCCTTTATGAGTCTATTTGTGCTTGTTCTACTTAAGCAATTAGTCAAATCAACAATCAATTATTCCTATCCCTTTTGTTCACATATATTTTCTTTCTCATTAACATATATCATTTAATCATACAATTTACCTTTACTGATCTTGCTTGAGCGACACATGGCATTCTTGGACTGGCATCTTCTTTCATTTCTTACTTATATCCCATACTCTGTTCGAGTCTAAGCATGTAGGATGCTTAAATCTCTCGAACTTTGCTCTGATACCAACTTGTAAGGCCTCGTTACCGGTAACCCTACTTTCGTGTTGGATTTACTCATAAACACAGTTCTAAATATCAGAGTTAATTAAAACATTTACGAGGAATATAAAACTTTCATAAAACATTACAATATTTCATAACTTGTCTCAAAACGTCCTTTGTCTTTCACATTAAAACATTAAAATTAAAACATCGTAAGTCTTCAGATGCCAGGCTCTTATTCTTCTGCCATGTGTCCCCGCTCAAGCCCGCTGTCTCATCCTACTCACCTGCGTGCATACTAAAAGTCAGCTACGCTGAGTGAGTTCTAGTTAATCACATAATCATACAATACATTCTTTACATTTCATACTTAACCTCTTAACTTTCTTTCATACACACTTAAGTGCTTTTACTTTCATTGTTACCTTCATACTTTCTTTACATACATAATCATACGTTTTAAAGAGCCTTTCGCCCTATAACCTCACAGATATTATAAGGGTCTGGTCCCTAGTTTTCGAATATTAGAAGGGTTCGATTCCCTAACATCACAGATATTATAAGGGTCTGGTCCCTACCATCACAGATATTATAAGGGTCTGGTCCCTAGTTTCGAATATTAGAAGGGTTCGATTCCCTAACATCACAGATATTATAAGGGTCTGGTCCCTAACCTCACAGATATTATAAGGGTCTGGTCCATAGTTTTCGAATATTAGTAGGGTTCGATTCCCTCTTCGTTACCATACATTATACCCCGAGTATTTTTAGGGCTCGGTACCCTTTTCGTAGCCATACAACCATACATCATACCTCGAGTATTATTAGGGCTCGGTACCCTTTTCGTAACCATACAACCATACATCATACCTCGAGTATTATTAGGGCTCGGTACCCTTTTCGTAACCATACGACCATACATCATTATTTCCTTCTTTTATTATCTCTATCACGTTCATACGCATAAGCATTCATATTATACTTACCTTATACATTGCATTACAACCTGACAGTACGTGCAATATCCGAAGATCGTTCACGTACCATCAAGCAATCATTCTTACATAACACATATATCACATAGGGCATACACTTATCACTTAGGATAAATGTATTAACAACACATCAAGTATGCACACAGCCCCGAAAACATAACAAGGAATGGGGCTAGAAACTCACTTGAACACGGTTACGTTCACCGTTAATCGTAATTCCTTTCTTCAGTTGTGCACGGCTGACTGTATAACAAGTATACGTATCAATTAACTATCACTTCTCATAATGTATGTCTATCTTTATATGACCCACAACGAACGGGGGTCCGGTGGCAGCGCCCCTGGCAGCGGGGTCTAGGGGCGGCAGCCCTTAGCAGGGTCCAAGGGGCAGAGCCCCTGGCTGGGGTCGAGCTGGCTGGGGTCCAAAGGGCAGAGCCCCTGGCTGGGGTCCAAGGGGCAGAGCCCCAGGTCAGCTTGGAAAAATTTTATTTCCATTAACTGTCTTAACACATTTTTCATTAGATTTTTAGTTTACTTCCTAATCAAACTTGGCTTTAGGCGAAGTTAAACCTTAAGCGAACTTAGCTTTAGGCGAAGTTAAACCTTAGGCGAACTTAGCTTTAGGCGAAGTTAAACCTTAGGCGAACTTAGCTTTAGGCGAAGTTGTCATCAGGCGAACTTGGCTTTAGGCGAAGTTGTCATCAGGCGAACTTGGCCGTAAGCGAAGTTATCAATTAGGCGAACTTGGCCTCAGGCGAAGTTGTCATCAGGCGAACTTAGCTTGCAGGCGAAGTTCATCAGGCGAACTTAGCTTGCAGGCGAAGTTCATCGCTTTGAAGGCGAAGTTGCCCAGATGCAGGCGAAGTTGACCAGACAGCCGCTGTTCGGTTTCTTTCCAGCATTTTGAGCGATTTTAACACCCTTGCTATGGTTCAATATCACCCACTACGCTTCCCGACCATTTTCGGTCGCTTATACACTAAAAAGCTTGGATCTTTAAACTTCAAAGATCAAGAATCATACCTTTTTGGGCTTGTTTGGATCTCGTTTACTTGCTAGTACACTAATCTCTCTCTCTCGGACCTGCCCGACTCTTCCCTTGGCTCGGCCGGCCGGCGGCGGTATGTGTGGTATGTGTGTGTTTTGGGGTGTTAGGGAGTTTGGTGAAAATGAAGATATTTTGGGATTTTTGGGGTATTTATATCCCTGAAATCCCATTCTCATTTAACCCATCTCAATTAATCCACGTCCAAGACCCGCCCCCTACCCGATATTAATTAATTACGCGAAATCACTAAACATAACTTCCTTTATTCATCATTAAAATTTTTAGGATGTTACATTATTGTTAGTGTTTGATAGGTTTTATGGATTGTTTGATTGATAGACTTGAATTGCTATTGAAAAGTTTGATTTAAACATGAAATAGGTTGTGTTTAGTGGCTGGAAATTATATCAATTTATTGCATAAACCCCGTGTGTTGATTGATTAGTTTCGTATTGATTGATCGGTGCATTGTTTGATTCTAGACTTTGTGTTTAGGGTTTGTTTGCGGTAGGAACAACCGTAGGGTTTTGTTGCGGGATTAATTGGATTAAGTACAGCGGTTAAACACCTTCCTTGAGACCGAGAGGTGATAGGAAGTTAGGGTTGTCTCATTGCCTTTGCATGCTAGAGTAAGGATTGCGCGAGAGCGAGTTCGTTTCTTGTCAGGTTTAGGAGTTTTGAGCGACTAGTTGATCTATTTTGGTTTAAGTTGAATTGTTCCGCTATCCTTGGTTGTGTAGTATTCATTGCCATTAGGTTCGAGTGTTGGTGAGACCGAGAGGTGATCCTTCATTAGAACACGTTAGCAATTGTTTCCTGGTTAGGTCGTTTTAGCCGATTTTGAGTAGTTAGGGTTTGTTGTGTGAGACCGAGAGGTAATCCAGTGAGCCCGAGCGATCCTTAGTCGTGTCATCTTTAGGGACCGGTGTCTTGATATCATTCAATCCGTTAGCTTGTTAGGCCTACAATTTGATTCAGACCTAGGTAGACGTTTTTCTCCATCCGAAGTCAACTCAGTTAGTTTTCCGTTAAGTTTTCTATTTTTGGTAAGTTTTGTTAGTTCGTCTAGTTAGTCCAGTTAAGTATAAAATAAAAATCAAAAATCAATATAATATTGTTCTAAGGAAGGTCTTGTATAGGGTTAGTAATCGTTAGTGTCTTACGTGTCCACGTGTTCGATACTTGGACTTCCTAGGTCTATACTACTTGCGATCGGTACACTTTCCGGTTGTGTGTGGTTTTAGGATTTTCGTTTTAATATTAAAGCTTAGTTGTGAGGGTCATTATTATAGGGTTATTAGACACACATCAATTTCCCAAAGGTTGGATACTATTTATATCCAAAAACCTTAAGCTTCTACAAAGCTTGTAACTGAATAATCTTATCATATCTCTTATGAGATCACCAAAAACAGTTTTGCTTAGTTAAAAACATTTCAAAGTTTCAAAGCCATTTCTTCAGAAAGTTCATTGCGAAACTTGATTTTGAAAACAATGTTGTCTTTTAAGAACAGTTGACATTCAAACATTTCAAAACCTAGCACACAGATTCAGTCAAACAGCAAGAATCATACAGACATGAAGAAATTCTTCCCTCGAGCACACAAGTCTTATCAAGCAAACTCAAAGTTTATCATGTCAATGCATGTGCTCGATGGACTTAAAAGTTTATCATTACAATGCATGTGCTCGATAGACTTCATTAAAGAGTTAATCATTGTGCTCGAGCAATAGACTTGTATTAGAAAAGTTTTCCAGTACACATGCCCATGCTCGAACAGCAGAAACATTCCCTTTGTGCTCGAAATACTTGAAAGTTCTCAAGTAAGGTTTGTTTATGCTTGAAGAGTAACAAACACATCATTAAGTACAGATCCATGCTCGAAATACTTTGGAAGTTTTCTAATGCATGTTTCTATGCTCGAGCAACTGAGACATATCATATGTGCTTGAAATACTTGGATAGGTCTTAAGCAGCACTGTTTATGCTCGAGGAGCAACAAACACACTATCAAGCACAGATTCATGCTCGAAACACTTAAATCTACAAAATATATCATGTATGCACAGATCTAAGTACAGATTTCAGATTCAAGACATTTTCCACACACATAAGCCACAAATCATGATTCATTCAATTAAAATTATCAGTCAAGCATATAAACAAATCATGCAAACATTCAAAGTGAGTAGTATCGATAGTCAGTAAGCATCTCACTTAAGCACACATCATCAATCAAATTTCATCAGCATTTATCATACCTAGGCATTTTAACAGAAAATGAAACATGGTCTTATCTAAGGGTTAGGTGAACAAATCAGCCAAATTGTCAGATGTATCTACCCTTTTTATTTCTATTAAGCCTTTTTCACTACAGTCCCTAATAAAGTGATGTCTAATTTCAATGTGCTTAGTCTTAGAGTGTTGCATGGGATTCTTAACAATAAACAGCAGTATTATCAATTAAGATTGGAGTAATTAAGAAATTCAGACCATAGTCTAGCAGTTAATTTTGTATCCATAAAACCTGTGCACAGCATGCAGATGCAGCAATGTATTCAGCTTTAGCAGTTGAGATGAACACAGTAGTCTGCTTCTTGCATTGCCAAGACACCAGCCTGTTTCCAAGAAACTAGCAGCCTCCTGAAGTTGATTTCCTACTCATGTTGCAACCATCATAGTCACTATCTGTATAGGCTATCAAGTCAAAAGAGGGGTTCTTTGGGTACCAAATCCCTAAGTCTGGTTTTCCCTTAAGATATCTAAATATCCTCTTCACTGCCAACATGTGGGAGACCTTTGGATTTGCTTGAAATCTTGCACCAACACATACAGCAAACATATTATCTGGCCTAGATGCTGTTGGATACATCAATGATCCTATGTTGGCCCTATACTCATGCTGGTCCACTGGCTCCCCCTTTTCATCAGGTACCATTTTCTCATGTATGTCCATTGGTGTGGACACAGTCTTGTAATCCTAGCACTTGAATTTGTTAAGAATCTCTTGAACATATTTTGATTGATTAATAAAGATCCCTTCTGTCTTTTGCTGCACTTGAAGTCCAAGGAAGAAATTCATTTCTCCTATAGAACTCATCTTGTATTTTGACTTCATCACCTGTTCAAAGTCTTTACACATCTGTTCATTTATAGAACCAAAGATGATGTCATCAACATACACTTGTACAAGCAGTAAATCTTCTTGTAGAATAGAGTCTTGTCAATGGCTCCTCTGCAGACCATTGTCTAACAGGTGGTTTGACAGTTCATCATACCAAGCTCTAGGAGCTTGGTGTAATCCATACAATGCCTTGCTTAGCTTGTACACCTTGTTAGGATGAATTTGATCTTCAAATCCAGGAGTTTGAGTCACATACACCTTCTCATCAATCTATCCATTCAAAAATGCAGACTTGACATCCAATTGATAGACTTTTATATTCATGGATGCTACATATGCTAGAAAGATTCTGATTGCTTCTAGTCTTGCAACTGGAGCAAAGACTTCTTCAAAGTCTACTCCTTCCTCTTGTAAGCACCCTAGAGCTACCGGTCTTGCTTTGTTCTTAATAACTTTCCCTCTTTCATCCTTCTTCTTTCTGAAAACCCATTTGGTTCCAATTGCATATTTTCCCCTGGGTTTGTCAACCAAATCCCATACATGTAAGCCTCTGAACTAAGTCAACTCTTCCTGCATAGCTTCCACCCAGCTGTTATCTTTTAAAGCTTGATTTATGTTCTTTGGCTCAACTTGGGATAGAAAGAAAGCATAGAGACAGATGTTTGCCCTTTTAGAAGCACTTCTTGTCACTCTTTCATGCAGGTCACCAATTATGTTTTCTGTAGGATGATTTTTTTATACAGAGGTAGTTTGAACAACATGTTGTGCTAAAACTTCTGATTCAAGATTTGTCATGTTCATATCAGCAGTTTCAGTCTCAGGTACTTGTTCAGTCTCAGTGATCATTTGGTTTAGAGGAACAGCTGATGATGATGCTTCATTTGAACCAATTTGCAGTGAATCAAACAAGGATTGGAACCTATCTTCCACTCTGTCTCTCTTCAGGATGACTTTGTTGTTTGACTCTGCACTGGTTCACTCTCCATGTCACTTGGTCCTTCATTTGATACTTCGACAGCAGCCTCTTGACCATTTATCTCTACTTCATTATCTCCTTGACTGCTTCTTTCAAAAGTGAATCCATTTTGTTTAGGAGCAACTGAAGACCACAACTTGTCCAGATCAATTTACTTGTGTTTTCCTTTCTCTTCTATGCTTGTTCTGTACATGCTGCCATCCATGTCTTCGTTGTAGATTTTGAAGGATTTGATCATCTTTTCCAAGTCAAACAGCAACTTGGGTCCTTCCACATTATTGAAGTGATTTTCATTGAAGATGATGTCTGAGGATTCAATCACCACCATGCTCTTTGACATAGACTCTGTAAGCCTTTGAGTGGGATGAATAGCCCACAAAGAAGCATTCCAATGATTTTGACTAAAACTTGTTGAGATAATCCTTTGTGTTCAGGAGTGAGCATCTACATCCAAAAGGCTTTAAGAACTTCACATAAGCTTTTCTTTTGAAGATAACCTCATATGGAGTCTTTTTCTGAGTCTTGTTCAGAAGAACCCTATTTTGCACATAGCAAGCGGTGTTGATTGCCTCTACCCAGAAGGTAACTGGCAGATTTGCATCAGCAATCATGGTCCTTGCAGCTTTAATCAATGTCCTGTTTCTTCTTTCCGCAACGTCATTCTGTTCAGTAGTTCTTGGAGCACTGTATTGTTGAAAGATTCCTTTAGAAGTGCAGAATTCTTCCATAAGTCTATTCTTGAATTCTGTCCCATTGTCACTTCTAATCACCTTCACTCTTTTCTCAAGTTGATTCTCCATCTTCAACACATAAGTCTTCATTAGCTCTGGAGTTTCATCCTTGCTTCCCATGAAAAAGACCCATGTAAATCTTGAATAGTCATCAGTGATTACTAGGCAAAATCTCTTCTTGCCAATGCTTGGAACACTTACAGGACCAAAGAGATCCATGTGAAGTAGTTCCAATACCTCATTAATAGTGTTGATTAGTTTGCTCTTATGAGAGGATTTGTGTTGTTTTCCCTTGAGACAAGATAAACATGTTTCTTCCAGCTTAAATTCTCTTGTAGGAAGACCCACAACATGTTCACCTTTCACCAATTTGTTCATGTTCTTTAGATTGACATGACACGTCTTTCTGTGCCACAGTTTTGTTTCATTCTTAGTGGCTTTGGAAACAAAACATGAACCACTTCTTGATATTGCAATATTCATTCTCAGCTCATAGAGGTTTCCATTTCTTGGAGCCATCATCACGATCATTTCTGGTGAAATGACAAATTCTGGATTCAGGATTAGGCAATGTTCATCATTGAAAGCCACCTTATATCATTTATCACAGACTTGAGAAATGCTGAGTAAGTTATATTGTAGTCCTTCAACATGCAGCACATTCTCAAAGGATACTTTGCCATTGGTGAGAGTGCCTCTTCCTACAATTTTTCCTCCATTTTCATCACTCCCAAAGGCAACTGGTCCTTCAAATTTTCTTTCATAATTCACAAGAGCTGTTCTATCACAGGTCATGTGCCTAGAACAACCACTGTCCATATACCATATATCATTGAAATTCATGGATTGTTCCTGCACAAATACACATAAGAGAATCAGTTAGATTCTGAGTCACAAACTGCATCAGTTTGCAAATCAGAGTCAATTGGAGATTCATCAGGAGTTGGAAGTGGAAGTGGATCTTTATAGACTATTTCACATTCTTCATTTGAATCTAAGTCTGACACAACTGGTGACTTGATGCTATTTTCAATTTGATCAAGCATACATTCTTTCCATTCATTCACCTCCTGCTTAGTCTTCCACTGATAACCTCTTGGTTCAAATCCCTGTTTCAACAAGAACTTTTCATCACCATTAAGAACACCATGTCTTAACTTGGCTTTTCCTTTATTGCTGGACCTTTTGCTCTTCACAGGTTTGTTTGATACCTTTGGATCTTCTTTGATCTTCAGTACTTGCTTTAATCTTTTCTCCATGCATGACCTTCTTTCTTAATCACTGGAGGTGTTCTTTTACTCATTTAAGTATCTTTGATACATTTGTTTGTATCCTTTCATATCAAGCCCACACACAATGTCTGGAACTATAAATTCTTTTTCCTCAAACCAACAGGAATCAGGGTGATGTCCATAAGCATCACATTTCTTGCACCACACCTTAGCATAACTTCCCATGTCTTCAAGCAGTTGCTTGTCTTTGATTCTGTCACTTAGCTTGGGAAAGTCAAATCCTAAGGAAGTCTTTGGGCACAAAGAATTGCTGAAATCCATCTTGATTGGCCTATTCACATCAGGTACTAGAGGATATTTTTCCTTGACAAACATAATCTTCTTCAATTTAGATGGAGTTCTTGAAAAGCTTCCTTCTTGTTATGCTACAGATCTTCTCATAGGCACATAATCCATATCCCTAATACCAAATAGTTCATGATTTGAAAACACTGAATAGTTTGGAGGATGGGCTTTATCATATGAAGATTTCCTGGATACATCAGTTCTTTTCTTGATCTCAGATCTGTCACAGATGTCAAATACTTTATGTTCTGTCCTCATCTTTTCATAGTGTTTCTTAAGCTTAAGGATTGTTCTTAGCAGCTTTGGTATCTGATTACTGTTCTTCTTCTTCTTTGAAGTCTTCTTATTTTTCTTTCCAGGTGAAGATTTATCACTGTGGCAACTGCAGGTGCTTCCTTCATTGGAGTATTCACTTCATTTCTTTTTCTTTTCATCCACCTTAACCACTTTATCCTCTGATTTCTCCTTTTGTTCCATAACAAACTCTCCATCTTGGCTTACAGTCACATTCTCATATTGTTTCACAAACTTAGGTCTATCCTCAAAGACATTCTTGAATTGGTTCAGGTATTCATTCCTGCTCTCCTTATCTACTTTTAGTGGATTTTGTCACAAAAAGGTGGTGGTACCTTCTTGTATTTTTCTTCTTCAGTCATTTTATCCACATACCCAACAATGTTCCCAATTGACAATAAGTTCTTCAAAAAGTCCATTTGTATCAACAACTCTGCATTTTTGAGTTTTTCTTCAGAATACATCTTCTTCAAACCATCAATTTCAACACTCATTCTGGATTGAGTCATGTAAGCTTGCATGCAGTCTTCTTCTAGACTCTTGATTTGGTTCTCATATGTGCCTTCACTTGATTCAAAAGCATTCATAATAGCTTCTTTTCTTCCACACTCTGACTTCCACTTTCTAATCTCCTGATTTAATTTATCAATAGTTAACAAAAGATCAGAGATAAAAAGTTCAGAATGTACCTTAGAACCAGATGATTCTCGTTGTTCTTGCACCTTTGCCATGAAAGACACATTTGCCTTTTCCATTTCAGCTGCATGGTTGCTCCAATCAAAGTCCCCATCTTGTGATGCCCTTGTAACAACAACATTCCCCTGATCTCTTGCTTGATTCACCATATTAGTATTTCCTCTGTTTTGATTGTTCTGAATCTGCAATTGATTATTTCTTTGAGGCTGGGCCTGTTGTTGCTGCGGTCTGTTCTGATTTTGGTAAGGGTTTTGATTGATCAATTGATTTCTCTGTTGAGTTCCCTGGTAATTCTGGTGTTGATTTTGATAGAACTGGTTTTGATTGACTTGATTACCAAACTGTTTTGGTTGATTATATTCTCTATCAAAATGCCCTGGCAGTTGTAACATATGGCCTTTGATTTGTCAAATCCTATTCGGTCATTTGGCCCGGAGAATGATGATCTTCCAGTTCGGTTATACAGCCTCTTGCTTTTGACTGCTAACATTGCAGTTTGCCATTTTAAGTCCATATCCTCCAATTCATCTGCATCAATCTGTTCAAGATCTTCCTGCACTACACTTGTATGAATGATATTCTTTGCCACAAATGCTTTATAGCAATCAGTGAACATTGAGAATAAGGCCAGATAGTCAGTTCCTTGGCCTGAAGTGCTTTGAACATAGGGAGCATGTACACTAGATGTAGAGGAAACATCATCCTCAATTACTTGTACATTAAATCTTGATTGCCCACCACACACAGATCCAGATTCAGAAGGCTCTTCAACAATAGGCTGTTGGTTAGACTTAAGAGAGAGATTTCCCATGGGTGCCACTAAAGCATTTGTCATTGGAAAGCTGGGCTTCTCTTCTCTTATCATATATTTTCAATCATTTCATGCTTGGCAGCCTTCAGAAGTCCTATTACATCATCTAGTTTGAAGCTTGGAAAACTTACCTTTTCTTTTGTAACATTACGGATTTTCTAAACCGTATTCGTTTTCATAATCCAAACCGGGTATATTTTAGATCATTATAATTAATCAAGAAACAAATATTTAAGTTTTTAAATTTCACCTTATACCCTTCGAGTTTTATATATCCTTTATTTCTTACTAATATCATAACAAGTTCGTATAATGACTAAAAACAAAAGTACAAGGACCAAACATGACAAAAAGTGAAACATCACCCTCCTCACCACCGGAGCGCCGCGTGGGCAGCCTCCATGTCCCCGCCGCATGGCGCTATGGCTCCCTACACAGATCGTTTAAGCTTTAGTTCGTTTCCTATTTCGTTTAAGGTATAAAATCGATTATATTAGGTATGTTTGAGTGAATTAAGGTCCAAGTAAACATCATATAACTAAAATACAACTCCTAGTTCATTTTCCTCTGGTCAAGATTATATCTTTTAGTATATTTCATTGATTCTTTCCTTAAATCGCATATACTTTCTTAAACAGGCCAAAAAGCCCATAATTAGTTCAGTTTATGTTTTTTCTATATAAACACATCATAATTCCCTGCTGTAAACTTTAATCTAACCCTAATACATCTCCTCCAGCCCTCACTTACCTCTGGTCATCCTCAATCCCTTTGGTTTTTGCGTATTCGTTAAAGATACAAGACTTGATTGTTGACTTTGCTTGCGTTAGGACCTTTGACTTTCGTTTCTCGTCAATCCTTTCACTTTCCGGGTAAGTTTAAAATTGTAAAATAGTTCATACATATTCCCTAGTCAATAACCTTCAATCAATTTATGCGATTGAAGGGTATTGACTGGTCAATTCGCTTAAAACCCGATTAAGGGTAAAACAGTCAACAAGTTTGACTTTATGTTTTCTCATGCTTCTGGTTGGATTCAACATTCGGTCCAGAACACTTTTATTCTCATAACGTAATTTTAAGGCTACTTCCCAAAACCCGACTTCCGACTCGCTGTTCGGATTCTGGTCAGTACAAGCTCGCTTAAACGTTTAATTCAATATAACTAGAGTTATAATCATCCTTTTGGATTGATTCCAGCAGAATTAAGTTTGTTTTTATTTATAGTTTCATATCAAAAAGTTTCAGGTACTGATCTGTTATCTCGTCTGGCGCGTATTGGACGACTCGCGTATCCGTTGACTCGTTTATTCTTAATTATACTTACTTGCCTTTAATCTAAGGTGAGTTTTATCATTCCCCTATTTCACTCAATTTTCACAAATGTTTTGGGGACATATGTGTATATCATACTATACATACATATCAAAAATAGCAAACATGTAATTATGTGAGATTAATCAAATCTACTTGTTATGTGCTTACTTGTTTATGTGCGCATTCGTGCTCGAAGAGGTCCCGCATATCCCCATGTATTGGTTCTCATTCTGTTGACCACCACCCGATTCGCTTCGCAACGGTCTTATTCTTATTTGCTCATGGTTGATTTACCGGCGCCCGATTCGCTTGGAAATGGTTTAATCGACAACTTACTTGCTTATGATTTGATCTCATTGCCGCATTTATTACGTTTTGATTATTTATCATATTAACATTATTTTTGTGTCAAAACTTGGTGGTAAACTCACTCAACATGTTTGTTGACAAAACTCCATTTTCTACGCACATGCAGGTTGCCTGAGTTGAAGGATGGACACTTAGAAAGACCTTAGGATTATAATGAAGATATACATGGATTTAGACTTGTTGTATTTATTTATTTGAATTGTTTGGTTGTATTTTATTATTGTGTGTATTATTTGAACAAAATAATTAATTAGATATTGTCATTTATATTTATGATAGTATCTTCGAGCTGTGAGCAATCGGATCACGCCCCGGCATTTCCGCCTTAGGTTGGGGTGTGACATCTTTGGTGAACTTACTTGCAGTGTACCACTCTCCAGATAGTGAAGACAGCAGTTTCTTGTTCAATTCAAAGTTCAAAGTCAGAAATCACTAAATCAATTGTTCTGATTTCATTCACTATGGTCATGAACCTCTGCAATACTGATTTCAGTCGTTCTCCTTCCTTAAACTTGAAATGGTCAAGGTGCTGCTTCGGTCTGTCTTTCTTGATGTCTCTTAATTGATTGTTTCCCTCAAACATATGAATGACAGCATCATACATCTCCTTAACTGTTTTATGATGATTGACACTGGTCAATATCTCCCAAGATAGACCAACATAGACAGGGCCTTATCATCCCTTTTCTTAATTTTGAGTTCTACTATTGAATTGTTGTTAGCAGCACTGGATGGAACATATTGTCCTTCTCTGATAGAAATCCACAGTTCAGGGTCATTGTAGTTAACAGCAGCTTCAAATAGGACCTTCCATTTGATCAAATTTTCCTGACCTAAAAGTCTTGGAATCTTATTTGTTGAGACTTCTTGATCATCCATCTTGTTCAGATCTGAGATTTTACAGATGAAAAACTTGTAAAGCTTCAAGCTTTATCACAAACCTTCAGTCTAGTGGCCTTCAGCGAGCTTCCTTGGCTTTGATATCACTTGTCAGTACCGAGAATCTGGTGTAACCCTAAGAAGGTTGACAAGAACACACAGATCTATTACCCAAAGGCCTATTGCCCGGCGGAATCAGGATATTCAACGGATGGGAATGAAGGTGTGATATAATAACAAACGAAACAATAAATGATAATCAGTAAGAACAGATTCAAAGACAAAGATTCACTGTTTTTAATACATCATTTAATGAAACATTGAAAGGATGGTCTAGGGTTTCGTGAAAAACGGTGGCGGCTATACGAGGAGACAAAATGAATATTCGTTAAAATGTTTCTCGTATTATGTGCCCTAAATGGAAACCTAGTACCCTATTTATAGACCCTGGCATTCCTTCTTGATTCCCTAATTATTACATAATGAAAGACAAATACAAATACAAGTGTAAGAGTCTTCGAGCATGATATGTATCTTGCTCGAGCAGACTCAGTATGCATAGTATGCTCGATGAGTGTCTTCGAGCATACTTTACTTAGAATATTTTCAGAGAAAATATTCTCCTATAGCAGACTTCATTCTTCTTAACCAATCCATGCTTTGCTCGAAATAGTCCATCGAGCAAGCTCATTCTTCTTGATGTCTTTAATCCTGTCTTGAGACTTATTGAACAATCTTTAGCATGCTCGGATGTAAATCTTGCTCAGGGGATCGAACCATGCTCGAAGTCCTTGCTTGGAACACATGACATCTTCTTATTGCATCCATGCTCATCACCAATGTGCTCGGACATCCTGTGCTCGTATCACTTGGCTAAAACTTGAATGATCAAGCTGTTTGCTCGATTGGCAATCCATGCTCGATAGAAGAATACTCTTGCTCAGAAAAGTGTGGTTTGCTCGAAGCCTTAACATTTAAAAGAATTAACCAAAAATGGTTCTGAAGACCATGCTCGAGGTAGTAAACCATGCTCGATAGTCCAAGCTTGCTCGAAGTCCATACTTAGCCAATTTCCAGAGAAGGTTGAGAAGATTCCAATCTTCCTTAGCAAATATCCGACTCAACACAGCATCCTCATCCCAAACATCTTTGTAACCTTAGATCGGACCTTAGGAAACTTTTTCTAGTAAAAATAAACCCGATTATTGAGATCACCATAACCCCAGAACAATTGTCGGAATTGATTGTTGGTGCTCAAATGATGGTGGTTGGTTGGTTGGTTGTGAGTCAGTTAGTGGTGGTAGTGGTGTTCAGGTTGAATTTACCAGCAAAAAATATGACTTTTCCGGCCAAAATCGTTTTTCCGGCAGCCTACAGGTAACGGTGTTAGGATACTGTTAGTCGCGGTTGGGAACAAATACGTTAAAAGTTAGGACCATCAGCAGCCAATTCCTTAGTTGAGATCGGCAACGACCAAAAAATGATAGTTGTAGTTAATAAAAACCAATACACCAACTTAAATATTGATATTGTATAATTGAAGGATATATAATACATTATCAATTTTAAGTATTGAACTAAATGGAACATAATATGTCTGGATTTTTATTGATATCTTTATTAAAAAAAATAATGCTTAATTTCAATCATAAAACATAAAGGATCATAAACATTACACAAGTATATCTTCTTATCTTTCACAAATAGTTTAGAAGGAAGTGAGATACAAACCCGTTGCCATATGATCCATATGGATATGTATTGGAGATTACTCAATTAGTCACTTTATCTTGCTTTACCTTTTATTTTTTATCCGTTGACATATTAGTAAATTGATTGGCAATTCGGGCATGCGTATGAGATTCAAACTCAAATTTTCAAAGCTAAGTTAGAAAGTCAGTATCAGTTGGACATCCAAGATGGCATATAATAATAACGGTAAACATAAAACTAGATGGAACTTGTAGGAATTGAGACATTAGACAAAGATGATGCCATGATGATTGATTATCGTTCTCATTGTCAAGAAATTTGATGGTCATCTTAGAGAGAATATGTGAATGGTGTTTCTCTGCATACATAAAGTCACATCTAAGGAGAAAATAACCCTAAGGTCCTAATTAACCATAAGTTAAGAGACCAACTATATCATTTTGACAAACTTCATTTAAGTAGTATGAGGCCATATTACAGGATTTCCAACATTCTCTCATTTGTGATTAGTATTTAATAGTAATTGTATATTGTCTATAATTATATTATTATCTAGAATTCACTTGTAAATCTATCCCTAAAATAAGGGATTCTATGTATTATTTATAGTCGATTGTTTAATGAGAATGACAAGAGGATTATTCCATCCTTCATGGTATCAGATCCCTAACCGATCCTCCTCTTTTCTCTTCCCCACAACTTTGGCACTTAACCAATAACAAATACCAACCAACTTCACCACCTATCGAGCCACAACCCACCCCACCCGTACAACCCACACCCATGGGTCTATACCCGTCGGACCAACCAAACAGCCCAATCTTCGGCCCATGCTCCTACCCAATCTTCGGCCCAGCAAAACCCCACCGTGCCCACTGCCGATTCAAACCAGCCGATCCCACATATACATACTACGGACTCCCGCACGAGTCAACTCACTTCACAAACCCCACTAACTCAAACCCGTACCATCCACACCAGATCCATAGACGGAATAGTAAAACCAAAACAGCCATTTAATCTCAATACCATAACCATCGCCCCTATTCCCGACAACCCAACGGCTGCCTTGTCCACACCTGAATGGCGCCAAGCAATGAATATGGAGTTTGATAGCCTTATTAAAAATGGAACATGGGAATTACTTCTGCGCCAACCACACATGAATGTCATACGGTACATGTGGTTATTCCGACATAAATTTCGGTCGGACGGATCATTGGAACGGTACAAGGCGTGGTTGGTTTGTGACAGTAGAAACCAACAGTTGGGTGTTGACTGTGGAGAAACATTTAGTCCCGTAGTAAAACCGGCAACAATCCGCACGATACTCTCATTGGCTCTTTCACAATCCAGGTCAATTAATCAGCTCGATGTGACGAATGCGTTTCTACACGGCTCTCTCAATTAGACAATTTACATGTATCAACCAATGGGGTTCCGCCACCGAGACTATCCGGGTCACGTATGTAAACTTAAAAAGTCGTTATATGGGTTAAAACAGGCACTCAGGGCGTGGTACCAACGGTATACGGATTTCATTATCACACTCGGTTTCACACAGAGCCGATGTGATAACTCATTATTCGTATACAGCCACGAATCCGAGACTGCATATATCCTCTTTTACGTGGACGACATAATTCTCACAACCTCCACAGAAACTCTGAGGAGTCACATTGTGAACAAACTCGGTTCAGAATTTGCTATGAAAGACCTTGGTCCTCTAAGCTTCTTTTTGGGGATTCGGTAAAACGCACAGGAGACTCTATGTTCTTGTCTCAATGAAGTTATGTGAATGAAATTTTGGATTGAGCTGGCACGTCAACCTGCAAGTCAGTCCCAACCACTGTCGACACAAAACCGAAGTTAAGTGAACATGACGGGACCGATTTCGGTGACCCAACCTTTTAGCGAAGCCTGGACGGGGCTCTTTAGTATCTCACGTTTACTCGCCCTGATATTTCTTACGCAGTCCAACAGGTGTGTATTCATATGCACTCACCTAAGATGTCACACTAGAATGCTCTTGTTCATATCCTTCTGTATCTTCGGGGCTCCTCAGACTTCGGCCTCATGCTTGGACCGACACGCACCATTGCACTACGAGCATACATAGATGCAGATTGGGCGGGTTGCCCAGACACGAGATATTTCACTTCTGGGTATTATGTTTACTTGGGGGATAACCTGTTATCTTGGTCGTCAAAACGACAATCTACAGTTTCCCACTCTAGTGCAGAGGCTGAATACAGGGGTGTCGCGAACGTGGTGGCGGAGATATGCTGGCTTAGGAATTTGTTACTTAAGCTTCATCGTCCTCGATCGGTAGCGACACCAGTTTACTGTGACAACATCAGGGTAATATATTTATCCGGCAACCCGGTTCAACACCAAAGAACGAAGCACATCGAACTCGACATACACTTTGTTCGCGAACAAGTACATCGTGGTCACGTTCGCATCCTTCATGTGCCCACACGCTACCAAATTGCGGATATCTTCCCGAAAGGCCTCCCGAAGATTCTGTTTGATGACTTTCGAGCCAGTCTCAACATTCGACAATCTCCTGCTTCGATTGCGGGGGTGTAATAGTAATTGTATATTGTCTATAATTAGATTGTTATCTAAAATTCAAATACTTGTAAATCTATCCATAAAATAAGGGATTCTTTGTATTATTTATAGTCGATTGTTTAATAAGAATGGCAAGGGGATTATTCCATCTTTCAGTATTCGTTATGTTTGGCTGAGTTAAATACTCATTGAGTTACAAATTCAAACTATAGTAGAGAGTTTTAGTAATTTGAGCTGCTGACAACTCGAGACCCCAATAGTCATACTAAAGTGTCAACACAAAACATTTAAAACTTAAAGCCAAATGACTATAATAAAACCATATAATACATAATTGATTTGTATAAATTTATATATAGCTCATAAGATGCACATACACATTATTACATACAAATAAATAGTTATGGAAATTTGTAATAGTTTTTCGTACACACAATGTGCTATTATACAAGGTCTCTACTAAAGCCCATCCTCGTTGCTAGTTCTTGGAAAACTTTGGGTGGTAGATCTTTAGACTCGGATTTACTAGACACTGGGTGGTAGACCTTTAGACATGAGATTGAACCGAAAATTGAACGTATTTGGTATCAGTACTTGTACCGAAATGTAAGGTTCGATACTGGTATTTCATACAAAATTCATCAATTATCTTCACAGTATAACAAAAAATTACATATAAAGGCCCATTTTAATTAACACTTGTTCGGGATGGATGTGCTTTATTGCCATGACTAACTCAAATGAATACCTTAGTCTACTAATGATCAATTTGAAGCTGGACCATGACAAAATGGTTGAGAAACAGTAGTCAAGTAGGGAAGTAAATCATGTGAAGCGATTAAGATTTGTTAACCAATTTTATTTGTGTTGTTAATTAAAAAGTGGTTTTATCATTATGTCCTATGGTTTACCTTTTCGTTTATGTAACGTAAATTTTAAATAATACGCAGATTTAGATTAAATGCTTATATAAATGGAAAACCTTATTGGTGGAGAAATCGTATAAACGGTGGCAAAGCTTGAATGAAAATGCAGACTCCCCGGGCCACCATTATCCTTCAGACCTTCACCACAGTGTATATGTTGTATATTGTTGTTTTAATGTATATATGTGTTTATATGCATGTTTGTGTATGTATGTATAAGAAATTAAAAAAATGAGTCTTTGATTTAAAAAGTTATGAACCCATTAAAAGAAGTAATCGGTTTAAGCAAATATCTGAAATTATAAAACTAGACCTTTGTATGTCTGAAGTTAGATCCTTTCGTTAATCTAGATATCTGATACGAACCTATGATGTAAGCATCGGTCAAAGAACGTAAAAAAATTACGAGGACTGTATGCTCAACGGATAATTACAAGGTGAATACGTTTACCTTTTTAAAACTTTCAAAAGGGTCAATACGTTTTTGAAGTCTGAAATGTTTTAAAGGGTTAAAGAATTACTAAATAATTTTAATACATGAGATAGAATCATAAACAACACTCAAGCCCTAAAATGCGTAAACTTTGGATCTAATATTACAATGCTCTAAAGAAACCCAATTGTAGGCATATATAAAAGAATCTAGGGAGCATGTTAGAATGGTTGATAACTATCTTAGGATCGCATATTCCTAATGAGTTGTTGCACTTTTGGATTGTGTGTCTACCTATAGTCAAATGTTTATAAAAAATTTTTGAGTTAATGAAGTCATTTAAGCGTTGTGCTGGCATGTTTTTAAAAGTGTTTTCAGCTAATGATGGATAGAAGATTAGCTGGATAGATTGCTCATCGATTGAGGACTCCTTAGGCAATAGAAGAAATTTGATGGCTGAGATTATTTAGAATCTTTGTACATCATATTGTAAGCGTACACATATTAAAAGAAAACAATATAGTAGAAAGACAAAAGTTAAGTGTTTCTGTTCGTTTTAAATATGGATGATTTACAGAAAGGACATGTAAACTCGTAAAACTTGTAATCGTTCATCAAATTCCCAATACACTCTGTGTGGTAAACATGGCCACACCTACTAAGTTGACTCAGTACATCATCTTTCTCAAACTCCTTCAAACAAATGAAACAAAACCCATCAAATGATCTTTGCCCTCTTCGGTCTTGCAACTCTTCAAATTGAATGACAGGAAGATAAAGTATAGTTTTCACATAACGACGATGATCAGAATGAAACACGTCGTTTACAACTCTTCCGAATATTCTCACTAAATCTCGTCTTATACGAAACAACAAAATCAGTATATAACCAAAAAACAAAAGTGTGTCATTTGAAACACCAAGAACCATTTTCTCTCAACTTAGTTGTAATATAAACTTTATATAGGAGAGCCTAGAAGGTTATAAAGAGAGAAGTTTGAGCATGAAGTCAAAGGGCCACAAGGACATACTTTCAAGTTAGGTTAAAATGGTAGAAATATGGGACACTTTTAATATTAAAATTAATACAAATAATAATGATGTTCTCGTTATTAACATGAACAAGTAAGTAGTACACATACCATAATACAAACTAAAATAAATAAATAATGAAAGAATATAGCAATTATGTTAAATGATTCCAACAAAGCTCTTCAAATGATAAAGTCTTCAGTAACATCTTCTTGTAATCTCCTTGACAAGAACTTACAAAAAGGTAGATTGTTCAACTTTTACCACAACAGGGTCTTCTAGTAGTCTCTTGGCTGCAACAATAAACAAACTAAATTTGACGGTTGAGGCTGAGGCACATGTTCAACATGTTTCTCTTAAACAGATTTCGCACCTCTACATAAAACAGCGCGTCTGTCTCCCAGGGTACAACAGCCGAAGCAGTGGGTACTGCCGGAGATATCCACACGCCCGAGGTTACATCGGGTAATTGTAGTGTTAGAACTTTTGTAAAAAATAGAATAAAAAAGGTAGAGAAATCAAGTAGATAAACTCATCTCTATAGGTTCCCAACATATAATCTTCAAAGCTTTTCACCCATAACTCTTCATGCATGCATTTTTCCTTGAATTTTCTACCTTGTAATTTTTCTAACTCTCTCAAATGTGGCTCATAACCTACCATATATACAAGAGTCATGGATGGTAAAGAATCTCTCTTAATTAGAAATTAATTAGATTCATACTCTAATAAAACTAATCAAGTTAATTAAGTAACTCTACTTAAGAGTTTAACCACATGAAAAGTCTAATAATAATGGTTTCATAAAATTAATTTCCATTTATTATATTATAATTTCCAATAAAAATAAGCCTATTTGGTGGCCAAAATAAAGAACGTGGATAACATGCTTTCTGTGTGATCCATTTATAATGTAAATAACATTGTTTACATGAATGATAACTCATTATTTATTGGTAGTTTTCTATCCTGTGATGATATAATTTGTATAAACTAAAAGTTGATGTTTATGTGTCAACGAAAAACTTTCAAAGATGCCCATCAAAATTTTAAGAGCATCAAATGCATACCCAACTTTAAAGTCATGGTCATTTGCATCAAATGTGACAACAAAAATATTGTAAATAAGTAAAATGACTAGCATACTATTCAATAAAATTAATTTTCAATTGAATAGTTTTTACAAATGATAATTATACTAGCACTTTTTGCCATAATATATACATTCCCTTGCTTTATAATTTAAATGACTGCTAAATGTTAATGAATGTGATTTTTAAATATATATTGATATTAATTTTGTAATTTACAAAAATGCAACCATAGCCTGGGCACTTTTTTTAACTCGACAAGCATAGGAAAAAAAACTGGAAGCTGTGGAGTTGCTTAGCCGAGTTCAACGGATCATGCAAAGTAATGTTATGACTCAAAAATCAGCCAATTTAGTTTTTAAAAAATTGGGTTTTGCAACTTTAATAGGGGTAGCGGCACAGCTTGTTGTCTGCTTGCCTTCTGTTTCGATGTAATCACTACTTTTCAGTTTAATCGTTTTTAAAATAGCTTCAAATTTTATATTTAAAAAAAATAGGTTGTCATGTATAGCCATTAAATAAATATCATGTTTGGGTTGACTCGTATACATGAAATAGGTTATAATGTGATGTTCAGGTTACACAACTTCGGTGAAGTTGTTATCAATTTTAACGGCGTCTCTTTAACACGTCTGAAATGGTTAAATTACTATTTTAATACCTAAAATGTTTTATATGTAATATAGATATAGATATAGATCAGATGTTTTTAACAAAATTATTTCAGTCATAAAACATATAGGAGCATAAACATTACACAAATAGATAATGTTTATGTTATTAAATTGCTTGGCAAAACCGACACGCAAATGAGATTCCAACTTAAAATTTCAAAGAAGTTAGAAAGTCAATATCAATTAGACAGCCCAGATGGCATATAATATATAGGATAAAATCAAGAGGAATATTACTTGATGACACTCATAAATTAACAAATGAAGAAAATAAATAACACACAAATAACTCTCAGCTTATAACAGTATTTGTCATACATATATGTTGATTTTATTTTAAAACATGAATATTAATACAGAACCCTTAATCATCTCTCTTCACTAGTAAACATAAAACTAGACATCAATTAATGGAACTTGTAGGATTCAAGACTTTAGATGAAGATTACGATGCCATGATGTTTGATTATCGTTCTCGTTAGGATGCTAAGATAATTGATGGTGATCTTAGGAAGAATACGTGAATGGTGTTTTCTCTATATACATTATAAGTCACATCTAAAAGGAAAATAGCCCTAGCCCTAAGTTAAAAAACCATTTATGTCATTTTGATAAACTTCATTTGAATGGTATGAGGTCATATTACAGGATTTTTCCAACATTCTCTCATTTGTGATTGGCATTGGTTACGTCAAGCTAGTTTACATACATATAGAACTATAAGAGAATTTCTCCCCCTCCCAGCTTTCATTTCGTTTCCCACCTTTAGTGTTTATCCGCCACCACTCTTAAAAGCACTACACCATCATTTCTCTGCTAGTCCGCTATCATACCACCATCATAGATGTCGTCACACACCATCATTGCTACCATCACACCATCGCTATCGTCAAACCAACATCATCATTGTCATCACACCATCCCACTACCACACCACCATCACTGCTACTGGACCACAAGTCCACAACCACTCGTCAATAGCCTCACACCACCATTAAAGGTATATTTAAAATTTTAATTTTATGCATATGTATGATGTATGCGTGTGTGCTTAGTGACTTTTAGATTATTTTAGTTATAAGTTAATTTTTTAGTTGATATTTTGTATGTGTTCGAATGTGTATATATGTATGTGAGATTATATATGTGCATATATGTATAGCATATGGATGTGTATGTATAATGTATGTATGCATGGTATAAGTATCTATATCTATATTACATTATAATAGAGATAGACAACCCTTCACGTTCTCTCTCCTTAAGACACGTAATATTTAATGATACTTTTAAGTCTTGTCAAGTCTCCGGCGACATGTTAATTATCTCCGGCGCATTCAAGGGAATTGACAGTTACTGGCATTAAATCGCCATCATCTATTATCTATCACCATAAGAAAATCCCCACAGATTCTTTAAAATCGCTAAAATCCTTATCATTTTAAATCAAACTTAGGGTTCATCATTTGCAGATTCAGGTACCGCCAAGAATTATAGAGTTCCTAAAATTCAATTAAATCCGCTGATGGTTTAGGTTTAAGTTTAAGTAGGCGATTCATCTTCATTCTCCACTGAGTTGCAGGTAATTCAATTACTCACTTTTGTTATTTAATTCAATTAATTACGCTTCATAATTGTTTCAATTGAAGCTTTGATTCTTGTCGACGATCATGTAATCTGTTGATAAATCAGCGTGTTGATTTGTTTGATCACTTCTTTTATTACATCATGTGTAGCCTTAATTTAATAAGTCATGATCTATATTATGAGTTTTTTAGGAGGTGTGAGTGAATACATGTATCTATTAGCAATGGTAAGCCCAATTCAATGTCAGATTTATGAAATTTATTCTGGTTTCAGTCAAATCAAGTGGTGATGTTTGTTGATTGTTACAATGAATGCATATTCGAGGTTTCTTGGGTTTGTTCCATCAATGACAGTCGCTGCTATAATGAGCATTGTTAGCAAGAAGATTGAGCCTCATAACACCATGGAGTACCAACATCAGCTTATTTATCTTTATAATATCAATGAGGTTTGTATCCAATTGACTTAAACAACATGCTTGTATCCAATTTTTAACATGTATTTAGATCTAATTTGGTCCTTATTAGCGGCATTGATCATTTATGAAACCAAATCAGTGTAATCATTTTTATCTAGAATCTCAAGTTAGCATAAATTCCTAATCACATAAAATATCTTTTTTATTATATTATAGCATTGGAAAGTAAACTCTTTTTGTGCATATGCGCTATGGGTGGTGGTTTGTGTTAGGTTCGGGTTGGCAGGTTGGTCGGGCTCAATATAGTAATGGATCAAAACAAGTCCAAGCCGTTACAGGTAATTTTGGCACGAGCATAGCAAAACTATGCACAGGTAATAATTGTTAGGGCACGGATTTTCGGTATCCTCAGCAAATACTATACTCAGAACAATTCCAGAATGCAATATCCTCCAAGGTAACAGGTATCCTGAATATATTATATAACTAACAATTGTTCCCAGACTTTCCTTGTTTACCAGGTCAAAGACCGTTGATGTGATCTCCCGGAGACTCGCTCTTGCCGTTATTAGATCGTGGCAGCAAAGGAAACGTGTTAACTAACAAGATTAACGGCTAATTGAACTCATTCCAATGTTTCCTTAAATATAGGGCATATTGTTAGCTTTATTCTTGTATAAATAGAACTTACCTCGGATCACAACACACACACTTTTTAGCACTCTAGACTTAGAGTACTCGTTCATTGTAATCACGATCTGATTAAGCTCCACCACTTGTAACCACTTCATTATTAATAAATCGGTGGTGATAGTTTTCACCACCTGGGGTTTTTTTCTTGTTATCCTAAGGATAACAGGGTTTTTCTTCGCAACAAATCTATGTGTTCAAGCAATATTTACAAGCACCTAGTCATATTTTACTAATTTGGTTGTAAATCGCACTTGTCAATTTTTGACCAAAACAATTTGGTGCCCACCTTGGGGGCTACGGTGCTTCAATCCTTGAAATCCGTTTATTTCATTCACCTTCATTCTCTTTACAATGGCCTCACAACCAAAAACCAGTTCAGTCTTTGCTCCGGTAGTCACCGTTGCTTCAAACGTCAACTCAGGACCTCCACCAGTGCCAAAGAAGAACACTCAGCCCAGAGGAAAACTTCCACCATTCGCGGGATCCTCTACACGGGTAAACCCGGTTATTTCTAACAATGACATTTTTGCTTTGATGAAACAGGTCAAAACACACATGAAGCAGCAAGAAAAGACCAACTCAAGGCTATTTAAGGAGATTGAAGGAATCAAAAAGAAGCCAGGACAGGAGGCTACTCCAATCATGCCCAAGGTTCTTGATTTTGGTTCTCCAGGATCAACTATCCTTCAGAATCCCGGATTCCTGGGGACACAATCAACAAGGACTCCGTCTCAGCAACAATCATGATACGGAGGAACTTATCTTCCAGTATCCTCAGAATTTCCTAGACCAACGAGGCAAGAATCCACCAACATGCAGCCTCGCTCAACCATGCCAGTTGGCATATTCTCATCAGGATCCCCCATGGTGTCCACTGAAGTGCATGTTGGAGATGACATCCCAATGCAGGTGTCACCTTATCCTGAGGAGACCCTCAATGGAGGAACTAGCCGTCAAGACTCAGGATACCAAAGACCTAACCATGACCTCGGTAACAGTTTATTTAATGCTAATTTATACACTAACCGCGAACATGTGCAGGATAAGGGGATAACCCCCGAGATAGCCAGGGAACTGCAGAAAATGAAGGATATGATTTCTAGTATCCCATGGATAATACGTCACATAGCTGAAGTGCCCGCAGGTATCCATAAGTTATCTAGGTTTACTTAGCCTATATGTGATGTAGAGATCCACAAGAAGTTCCAGACACCCAGCATGAAGCTCTACGACAGCACTACGGATCCTGAGAAACACGTAGCTCAGTACAGAGAAAGGATGGAGATCAACCCCATCCCCATTGACATCAAAGAAGCTTGCCTATGCAAGGGATTCGGCTCGACATTAACGGGGCCAGCCGTCAAATGGTTATTGAGTATTCCTTCCAACACTATTATATCATTTTCTCATTTGATTAATTTGTTCAATAACCAATTTTCTTGTAGTAGATCTTTTGAGAAAATGACAGGTGACTTATATAGAATTGTTCAGCGTAATAATGAATCCTTAAGGGATTACATAACCAGATTTAGCAGGGAAGCTTTGGAGATCCCCAACCTTGACATGGCAGCTGTTGTCGAGGCCTTCAAGATGGGGCTAAGGAAGGATTCTCCTTTCTATGATGACCTTGTCATGACTCCATGCAGGAATCTTGATAAAGTCAGAAACAAGGCATTAAGATATATTTGGCTAGAGGACGACAAGAAAGCTCATGGAAGCTCGGTTATCCCGAAGTATGAATCTACCAATAGAAAGTCAGACACTCCACAGAAGTACACTAGGCCCAAGCCTTATTCCAAGCAGGATAATCCCAGGATAAATGTTGTGGAAGAAGATGAGGATGATGAAGAGTATCCTAAAATCTCTGAATATTGTTTTAATATTGATATTAGTGGTGTGATTTGTGCAATGCAGGATCTAGGTGACAAGGCCAGATGGCCTAAGAAAAATGAAAAGCCCGGATCCATCAAAGACAAGTCCAAATGGTGTGCATTCCATGAAGACTTCGGCCATCGCACTGAAGATTTCATAGCACTTCGGAAAGAAATAGGATATCTTCTCAGCAAGGGATACTTGAAGGAACTATTTGAAAAAAACAAGAACAAGAGTCAGGATCCTGTCAAGATACCTGAAAGGGCACCTTCTCCTCCACCCGGAGCTAAGGTTGTATCCTTTATCTCGGGAGGATCCGACATCTGTGGAACCTTATATTCAGTAGCTAAAAAGCATTCCAGAGAAACAAAGATGGACAACGGAGAAAGACCTCTCCGCACTTCCACTCTGACAACTCAAAGGATCATATCCTTCGACGGGGAGGACCGATGTGATCTTGTGGATCCCATCCATGATGGTTTGGTAATCACTTTATGTATAGCTAACTGTTTTGTGCACAGGATACTCGTTGATGGAGGAACCTCTGTGAACATTATACAAATGGATGCCTTAAAGAAGATGGATATCCCAGAAATGGAGATTATCCCAAAATCCTCAGTTCTCATAGGATTCGGCGGCAAAACCAAGAACACTTTTGGAGAAATCAAACTTCCAATATATATTGAAGGAACTAACTCTCTACAAAAATTTTGTGTTATTGACTCATTATCTTATTATAATGTGATATTAGGCAAGCCTTGGATCCACAGCATGAAGGCAGTACCCTCAACCTATCATCAATGTGTGAAACTACCAAGTCCTTGGGGAGTCATCAAAATTGAAGGTGATCAGCAAGATGCCAAGGAATGTTATGCTTCATCAATGAAGTGGACTACAAAGCCTACTCAAGCATAGCAATTACAGAAATAACCAGGGAAGGTCCTTCAAGCAAGAGAGCAGGATGTAAAGGAAGTATCTTTAGATCCTCAGGATACTGAAATCAAAGTATTATTAGGATCAAGTATTCCTGAAGATATTGAGATGGAATTGATATCATTCGTAAAGAAAAAACGTTCTACCTTCGCCTGGAAACATGAAGATATGACAGGTATCTCTAAGTCTATAATTACTTATAAACTTGGTATAGATAAATCTTTTAGGCCGGTACATCAAAAGCGAAGGAAGTTTGCTCCTGAGAGAAATGCTATCATACAAGAAGAGGTGCAGAAGCTGCTCAAAACCAAGATGATAAGAGAGGTCCAGTATCCTAGATGGTTGGCCAATCTAGTTGTTGTACAGAAGAAAAATAGAAAATGGAGAGTGTGTGTGAACTTCACAGACCTAAATATTGCATGTCCAAAAGACCCATTCCCACTCCCACACATTGACTCAAGGGTGGATGCAACTGCTGGCCACGAGCTGCTAACCTTCATAGATGCATCCTCAGGATTTCAACAACTTCAAATGGAGCCTTTAGATCAGGAAGATACAGCCTTCATGACTCCCACAGGTATATACTGTTATACTGCAATGCCTTTTGGACTAAAAAATGCAGGTGCAACATACCAGAGGCTAGTCAACATGATGTTCAGAGACCAGCTGGGGGACACGATGGAAGTCTACATAGACGACATGGTGGGAAAGTCAAGAAAGGCTGAGGATCATCTCAAAGACTTGGCAACAGCATTTGACATTCTGGATGAAAACAACATGAAGTTGAATCCAGCCAAGTGTCACTTTGGAGTTAAAGAAGGAAAATTCCTTGGATACATGGTCACCAAAAGAGGAATAGAAGCAAGCCTTGAACAAATCAAGGCCATCCTGGACATCAAGTCACCAAGAAATATCAAAGATGTCCAAAGATTGATCGGAAGAATAGCTGCACTCAATAGGTTCATCTCAAGATCTTCGGAGAAGTGTAAAGATTTCTATGATATCCTGAGGAAGAATCAAAATTTCGAATGGGAAGAAAAGCAAGAAAGGGCATTGGTATCTTTGAATGAATACTTATCCTCAGCGCCACTCTTGATGAAGCCAGTTGATGGTGAACCATTATCCTTATACTTAGCTATTTCCGGAAGTGCAATAAGTGCTATCTTAGTCAAAGATCATGAAGGTCAACAACATCCAATATATTATGTAAGTAAAAGTCTACTAGATGCTGAATCCAGGTATTCTTATCTTGAAAAGTTGATTTTAGCACTTATAATGGCTTCTACTAAATTAAGACATTATTTTGAAACTCATGTTATTCATGTAAAAACTAACTATCCTATTAAAGTTGTTTTGAGAAAACCAGAAATGTCAAGTAGGATGGCAAACTGAGCTGTGAAGCTTAGTGTATACGATATCTTGTATGAACCAAGAACAGCAATAAATCTCAGGCACTTGCCGACTTTGTGGCTGATTTTAGCCAGGATATACATGAGGAAGTAGAAAAGGAAGTTCAACAACTGGAGATCAAGGAGAGTTGGACTTTGCATACCGATGGTGCCTCCAACATAAGAGGAACAGGTCTAGGTATCCTGCTAAAATCGCCACAGGGGGACATAATACCTCTATCTATATCTTGTGAATTTCAGACTACTAATAATGAGGCTGAATATAAAGCCTTAATAGCTGGTTTGCAATTAGCTAAGGATATGAAGGTCAGGTATCTTCAAGTTTATGTTGATTCGTTGTTATTAGCTCACCATTTCAATAGCTCTTATGCAGTAAATGCAGAAAACTTAGCGAAATATTTAGAAATAGTTAAGCAATTAGCTATGTGTTTCGAAACATTTGATATAGTACAGGTACCAAGAGAAGAAAACACTGAAGTAGATGTTTTGGAAAATTTAGCATCAGCTCTCAAGATACCTGATGACATCAAGATACCCATCATACATATATTGACTCCAGCAACAAAAGGAGCCACGAAGTCTTGGAGATTTTAAAGCCTAAGGATAATCTAGTATCCTGGACCCATCCCATAAAGCGGTATCTTCAGGATAACGAGATACCAGAAGGAGAAAACCCAAG
Organism: Bidens hawaiensis; assembly: GCF_021521415.1. Lineage (NCBI taxonomy): Eukaryota > Viridiplantae > Streptophyta > Magnoliopsida > Asterales > Asteraceae > Bidens > Bidens hawaiensis. Next base: position 70,709 of record NW_027497301.1, on the reverse strand, counting down.
AGCTTTCCGAATGAAAGTAACCTAGTTTCTTATCTTAAATGATGTTTTGTGTAGAAAATCACTTGCAGGTCCATACTTGAGATGCTTGGAACATAATAAAGCACAAGAAATTCTTAAAGACATACATGAAGGTGATTATGGAACCCACACTGGGGGGCAGAGCCTTAGTATCCAAGATACTAAGGACAGGATACTCCTAGCCAATGATGAAGAAAGGCGCAATGAATTTCTCCAATAAGTGTGATGCTTGCCAAAGACACAGCAACATCTTGCATCAACCGGCTGAACCATTATATCCTATCATATCCACGTGGCCATTTATGAAATGGAGAACGGATATTGTGGGAAAGCTGCCTAAAGCTCCTGGCGGAAAGGTCTTTATGCTGGCCATGACAAATTACTTCTCCAAGTGGATTGAAGCAGAGGCATTCGTTCAAGTCAAAGAAAAGGATGTGATCTCATTCATCAAAAGCAACATCCTGACAAGATTTGGTATTCCGGCGGAGATTGTTTGTGACAATGGCTCACAGTTCGTCGGTAGTAGAACAACCAATTTTTGTGAAAGTTGGGGAATCAAGATGGTGACCTTAACTCCAGTACATCCTCAAACTAACAGTCAAGCAGAATCCAGTAACAAGATCATCATCAACAATCTGAAGAAGAAATTGGGATCCACTAAAGGAAAATGGGCAGAAGAACTACCATTTGTTCTTTGGGCTGATAGAACCACTTCAAAAAATGCAACGGGACAAACACCTTTATCGTTGGTGTTTGGGGCCGAAGCTGTTATCCCTACAGAGATGGTGATCCCCACAGCAAGAACCAGCATCCAAGATACTGAATCCAACAATCAAAGCCTTACTGAAGACCTAGATACCATTGATGAACTCAGCGATCTCGCCAAGATCAGAATGGCAGCATACCAACAAAGGATAGCCAAGTCCTACAACAAGAATATTCGGATTCGAAGATTCCAAGTAGGAGATATGGTGTTAAGAAAGGCATTTCAGAATACCACTAACCCAGCAGATGGAAAGCTAGCTCCAAAGTGGGAAGGTCCTTACTTGATCGATTAAGAAGCAGGAAAAGGGGCGTACATGTTAATCACTATGGAAGGTGTTCCTATACCAAGAGCCTGGAACATTATCCACCTTAAAGCATATTTTTGTTAGTATCTTTGACTGGTATGTTCGTATTCTCTGGATAAAGGTAAGTTCCCTCATCTACTTTTATACTTTTGAACTTAATTATCTCTAAATCAAGTTTACTGACTTAAGCATCGGAGGGGTGTTAGCCTTTCATCAAGAGTTTAGTGTTTTGCAGTTATCCCAAGGATATGTTATCTTCACAACAGTCAGAGGCTGATCACCTCACACACGAATAAGATATCCCTGATATCTCCTAAGGTTTAAAGGTCTTCACCTTTCCAACGAACGCCTGGAGTGCACGAATAAGATATCTTGGATTTCTTCTAAGGTTTAAAGGTTTTCACCTTTCCAACGAACGCCTGGAGTGCATGATGATTCGGATATAGTTCGAGGAAGGCGAACCAGACCAGCTGATAATCCGTTTGTTGTTGGCTATATGCCTAATCCTTAAGATAAGTGGCAGACGTGTCACACATATGGTTTATAACATTTTCATGTTATCTAAGGTTTATAACATTTTTGTGTTATCTCAAGTTTTGGCATTTACATGCCCGTACATTTGGTACTTTCCCCAGTATTATCTCAAGCTTAGACATTTTCATGTCTCTCAAGTAAAGGCCTAGTCGCCAGTGCAAAGGCTTTATCGCCAGTAAATGGGCTTTATTGCCAGGATTATCTAACTTTGTTTTGACAGATCAAAGATAGGACAATCACTAAATGGAGGGATGTTAAGAAGCTGTTTTTGACTCAGCAAAATTCCAGAAACATGATATTTCAAAATGCTCAACAATTGGGGACATCATATATAAGCTAACTAGATTTATAAATGATCTCCATGAAGGTATTCCTTAAACTTAGTTCTATCACTCAATTTATATTTCAGGATATGATCTTTTGGTTTGATTGTGATAACTCACACAAGGCGTAAGGATATATTATCCATAAGATATTTTATATCAATTCCTAATAAGTCTTTTGATTATGTTATCTAAAAACATAAAAGTATTTTATGTTCAGGATATATGATCCTCAGGATATTTCAATACAAAGTCTTAAAAGATACTTTTTCTAAAACTATAATTCCCAAAGTACTCAAGAAGCGTGTTTTGAAGATACATTATTCGAAACAGTAACTTATTTCAAAAAATTAAAGACATGTAATATTCCAACTAAAACTTGTAAGTTACTGAACACAATGCTTAAAGCCAAAAGATTATATTATTACTAACCATAAGTGCAGGAAATTAAAAGGGCAACATCCGGGTTTCATCTTGAAAAGCCAAGATCCCTCCACCCGAATACTGCCATATGTCCAAAAGTCAAGATATCATGGGCTTCGTCTTGGAAAGTCAAGATCCCTCCACCCATGTATCCTAATATCCTAAGCATAATATTGTTTCAAGACAGAAAAGTAAATTGTTCAACAACCATTACAACCCAACATCAAACCAACAAACACAAACACATAAAAATTAGGCTCAAGCTTTTTCTTTACCGCCATCACTGCCCAATTGCACCTCGCCACCGACCGCCTCCACTGCATCCTTGATCGCCACTTCCACAGCATGCTCCGCAGACTTCTCCGTACCACTAGGACCAGCATCCTCCACATTCTCACCATTAAGCTCAGCCAAGACTCTCTCCCAAGCAGCCACATCCCAAAAAGGAGTCTCCAGCCCCGCGTCCTTAGCCTCCTTAGCCATCCTAGGCCGGGACTGGAAAATGGAGACAGCAGCCGATTTCTTTGCTCCCTCAGTAACCTCCTGGATCTGCACAAGACGATCCACCTCTTGGAGGACTAGCTCCTTCTTGGCCAGCGAGAGTTCCTGCTTCAAGTCCTCGATCTCTTTCGTCTTCCTATCAAGAAGGCGGGTTTTGGCGTTAGCAATCTTCGACATCTCGGCAATACGAGTTTTGGCCTCAAGAAGCTCATGATGAAGATCGTTGAATTTGGAGGATAGCAATCCTAGCCCCTGCCCAAATCAAAATAGCCTCAGCATATGTTATCTACAGGATACGTGGGTAAAACACGAAAACATACCTGATTGAACTCAAGATCGCATGTCGGAAAGGAATCAGAGGTATCCTGGGTTTTCCTCTTTTTCGAAGCCTTAGCACGACTAACTTCGGGTTTAGGCTAAGGGACAGGAGCGGCTTCTTTCTTCTTAGTGCTACGAGTAGAAACCATGCTGTCAATGTCGTCCAAAGCAACGGCTGAAACAAACTTACCTACGAGTATAAAGGTTAGTATCCCTAATCCTTAGAATATCTATACTAACAATTCAATGTTCCTTACCAGACATAACTGAGCTCGCGGACGGAGATGGTTCTTGAATGCTTGACTGGAAACAAAATGTCCTCTCTTCCTCGTCAATGAGAAAGAAAAAGGCGAGCTTATCCTCGGTTTCTCTGGTGGGCGGGGTAATCTCGAAGAACTTCAAAGCTGCAAAAAACAAAATATCAGTTACAAAGATGTCAATATACATCTCTTCAAGATAAAGTATCCTACTTTTTGAAACCCAGAGATAAGGAAGAGTATCAGAATGTGGGAGAGAATCTCTCCTAGCGAAGAAGAATTGTCTCTTCCACTGGTCATTGTTCTAGGTGTTCCTCAGAATGAGCTGGGTTCGACCAGATTTAGTTTTAAGAAGATATCTTGAAGATCCGTGGCTGCGAAGTTCATACACAGACGCAAGCTCAGAAAGGGTAAAATCAAGGGCATGGTCAGCAATTAATCTCTCCAAAACAAACAAGGTCCTCTAAACCATGGCATGGTTTGGGCAAAACTAAGACCAGTTCTGGAAAAGAACTCAGTATTGAAGGCAGGAAATGGGTACGAAAAGCCGATTTTAATAGGCAAAAACGGAAAACAGATCCAGGTTTTTGAAACATGGTCAGAAGAAAGAGCAGCATCAAATGATCTAAAAATAGTTCGTGGAGGAAAACAACCACGAGGCTGAAGGGTGGTAATATCGGTATCACCAAAAGTGCATATCTCAGGCGCTGGACTAGCAAGGAGATTTTGTGATACAAAATCTTCGATACCAGACATATGAAGCTTCGGACTCATGACTGGAAAAGATGAAGATCAAGAGAAATAAGAAAAGATTTTATTACCTGTTTTGGTCAAAAATTAATAACAATGATTTCGTAACCAATTAGTAATCGGGAGTAGGTGCTTGTATGAAATGAACATAAAAGTACTTGGACACAAGGATTTGTTGCGAGGAAAAAACCCGTTATCCTTAGGATAACAAGCAAAAAACCCCGGGCGGTGAAAACTATCACCACCGGTTTATTAATAACAAAGGCGATTACAATTGTGGAGCTCAAACTTGATCGTGATTACAAAGAGTGCGAGTACTAGTAAGTTCTCGAGTGCTAGAGTGTGTGTTTTATGATCCATTTTGAGCTCTATTTATATAAAATTAAAACTAACTAGAATTCCTATATTTAAGGAAACTACGGACTTATTCCAATTAGCCGTTAGCCCTTCAATCCGCACGTTTCCTTTCTTGTCACGCTTTATTAACTGAAAGTGCGAGTCTTTGGAAGATCACAATAACAATCTTTGACCTGGTAAACATAGAAAGAAGCAAAAATCGTGTTATATATATAATGTAATTAGGATACCGGTTACCTCTGAGGATACCGTATCCCAAATCGGCTCTGAATAATGTTTGCTGAGGATACTGAAAATCCGTGCCCTAACAATTGTCCCCAAATTTAATAGCTGTAGATATAGATTACAGCTATAAAATTTTCAAATTTTGAACTTTGAATTCCTGTATGTGCGGTGGATTTTCGATACACGTGTTAGCCATCTTGATGATTCACCAAACCCTAGGTTGCCCTTATAATTACCCGGATTAATCATTTCTACCCATCTTCTCTTTTTTCCAGGTAACTTCTCTCTTTTCTTTCTTCTGTATCTTAGCTAAATCATGAGTCCAAAGCTTTCATCCTCCGGTATTGAGGATTTTGTGTCTCAGAATCTCCTCGCAAGTCCTGCGAATGAGATATGTATTTTTGGCAACACCGATATCGCAAATCTTCTGTGTCGGGGTTGCTTTCCTGCTAGAACTATTTTCAGACCATTTGACGCTGCTCTTACTTCTGATTTTATTTCAAAAAAACATGGATCTTCTTTCCATTTTTGCCCTTCAAAATCGGTTTTTCCTATCCGTTTCCTGCCTTTACCACCGAGTTCTTTCTCATAACTGGTCTTAGTTACGCCCAAACCATGCCCATGGTTTGGAGAACTTTATTTGTTTTGGAGAAACTAATTGCTGACCATGCCCTAGATCTTACCCTATAGGAGCTTGCTTCTGTATATGACCTTCGCAGCCATGGGTCTTCAAGATATCTTCTCAAAATTAAATCTGGTCGATCTCCATTGGTTCTAAAAAATACCCAAAATAACGACCAGTGGAAGAGACAATATTTCTTTGTTAGGAGAGATTCTCTTCCATAGCCTGATACTCTTCCTTATCTCTAGGTTTTCAAAAGTAGGATACCGTATCTTGAATATATATCGATATCTTTTGTGACTGATGTGTTTTCTTTTGTTTCTGCAGCTTTGAAGTTCTTGAGATCGCTCCTCCCACCAGAGAAACTGAGGATAAGCTTGCCTCTTTCTTTCTCATTGACGAGGAAGAGAGAACGTTTCATTTCCAGTCAAGTTTCCAAGATCCGTCTCCGTCCGTGAGCTCCGTTATGTCTGGTGACTGATGTGTTTTCTTTTGTTTCTGCAGCTTTGAAGTTCTTGAGATCGCTCCTCCCACCAGAGAAACTGAGGATAAGCTTGCCTCTTTCTTTCTCATTGACGAGGAAGAGAGAACGTTTCATTTCCAGTCAAGTTTCCAAGATCCGTCTCCGTCCGTGAGCTCCGTTATGTCTGGTAAGAAATATTCGAGATTTTATTAGAATTTTTAAGGATCAGAGATACTAACCTGTGTATTTGTAGGCAAGTCTGCTTCTTCTTTTGCTCTTAAAGATATTAACAGCATGGTATCCACCCGAAGCACTATCAAGAAGGAGCATGTCCCTAGCTCTATTCCTCGACCTGAAGGCAGCCGCGCAAAGGGCTCAAAGAAGCGGAAGAGTCAAGAGACCAGTGAATCCATTCCCGTGCACGATGTTGATTTCCACGATGCCATGAACAAGACTCAGCAGGTTTTTTTTTTAATTTGTCATAATTTCTTATATCTTGAGGATAATTTATATTGAGGATCCATTATCCTTGGAGGGCCTCGAGTATCTTTCCTCCCAGTTTGCCACTATGAGCCTCGAACTCCATGAAACCAATACACGCATCTCCAAACTGATGAAGATAGGAGTCACCAAGACCAGTCTTCTTGATAAAAAGACCAAAGAGCTGGAAGACACGAAATTGGAGCTGTTATTGGCCAAGAAGGATGTAGGTTCCTGGACGGATCGTACACGGGATGTCTCTAACAACGCAGGTGCGGAATCCCTGCGTAGGTAGATACGAGTGTAGAGTATGTAGAGATCGAACACACAAGCAATAAACCAACCACGTTATATTGATAACAAACACGTGACCTGAGGTCACGTGTTTGTTATCAATATAACGTGGTTGGTTTATTGCTTGTGTGTTCGATCTCTACATACTCTACACTCGTATCTACCTACGCAGGGATTCCGCACCTGCGTTGTTAGAGACATCCCGTGTACGATCCGTCCAGGAACCTACAATTGGTATCAGAGCCAAACGGCTCGATTGTGAGGTTCGGGATTTCACGCGGGTGTAGAAAACGTCTCGTTTGACCTATTCGCGGGACGTGTTTTTGTTGGGATTGAGTTTTGCTAGTGCTTGACAGTCATTTTCAAGCCTTTGCATTGATCGGGAGCTGCTGGATTGACGAAAACAGATCTGAACAAACTTCCCTGTTCATCGGGCGAAGTTACCGTTCATCGGGCGAAGTTACCATTCTTCAGGCGAAGTTGCCGTCGCTGGAATTAGGGTTTTTGGCGAAGATATAAGGATTAGCGAAGTTAACTACAACTTCGCTCACTTCATAAGTTCGCCTTAGCGAAGTTATCCGCAACTTCGCTTCAAACCCAAGTTCGCTCAACTCATAAGTTCGCCAGAGCTAAGCGAAGTTATTCTTAACTTCGCCCAAATCAAGCGAATTTAAGATCTCAGCGAAGTTCTCTTTCAGCGAAGTTAACCTTCAAGCGAAGTTATTCTTAACTTCGCCAACTGAGCTGTTTTAATATTTTTTTGTTTTTCCAGGTTTTTCAGGTTTTTGCAAGGATGTCGTCGATCAATATCTCCGACTTGGTCAAGATGGAAGTAGAAGCGGGGTCTGCCACTAAGGCCCCGAGGCTGATGAAGGGAACTGACTTCGTGGCATGGAAGGACAGATTCATCCAATACATCAAATACCAGGATGCCAAAATGTGGGTGTGCATCCAGGATGGGTATATCCCTCCAACTGCGCAATACGAAGGTCGCGATGTGGTTAAGAAGTACAGCAAAATGGAGGAGGAAGAAAAGAAAATGTACGAGGCCGAAAGCAAGGCCCATGCTGCGATAACAATGGCACTTCCTCAAGAGGTTCTCCATACGTTCCGAAAGTACACTTCTGCAAGAGAGCTTTGGGATGCTCTTGAAAATAGATTCGAGGGGAATGTGGGTATCCGTGCATCGAAGGTAAAACTTTTGAAGACCCAGTTCTCCGTCTTCAAATTTTTGAAGAACGAATCGCTGGATGATATTATCACCAGATACTATCATCTAATGACAGAGCTTAGCAATTATTCGATTGCTTACCGAGAAGAAGAGATCGTTGAAAAACTTCTCGATGCTCTTCCACCGAAGTGGGAAATGTACACCGTTCTTATGAGGGAAGACAGAGACTTTCCTAATTATGATCTTGAAACGGCAGTGAACAAGCTCAGAACTTATGAGCTTAATATGGTTCGAAAAGAAACACCTACAGATCAGATACAAGACCCTGGTATGTATGGTGCAAAGGTCAACTCAGGCTCAAGTTCAAGGCCTGAATCTGCTGCTTATTACTCTAAAGGGGAGTCAGGCTCTGACTCGTCTCATGAAGGAAAAGTTTCTGTAAACACGAATGGTGATGTATGTTTCGTTGCTGGAGGATCTAGTACTTCAAAGCCTCAAGCATCCACAAGTAGTTTTTCTGCAAATGCATCTAGCAATAGTTATTCCAAGATGCCTATGAGTGTAAAATCTGCTGAAGAGCAGTTTGCAGTCTATGCATCATTTATTGCTTCCTATGAAAACTACATCCAGGGGAAGATTGTGGACCCTGCTGTTCTGGATGAGGATTATGACCAGATCGATGCTGATGATCTGGAGGAGATGGATTTGCAATAGCAAATGGCCATGATAGTGAGGAGAGTCAAGCGTTTCATGAATAAGACGGGGAGAAAGTTTGTTGGTGGTCGGCCCGGGTTCGACAAGTCCAAAGTAAGGTGCTATAATTGTCAACAGTACGGGCACTTTGCCAAGGAATGCAGAAATGAGAGGGTTGAACGAGGACAAGGTCGACCTACACAACACTCAGGAGTTAACAGAGAGATAAATGCCATGTTGACCAGAGAGGCAGGAGAGTACAACTGGAATCAACGCTCAAGTGGTTCTGGTGAGCAAGCAAACATGGCTGAGTCTGAAGCTGAAGAATGTAAGAAGGTTGAAGAAATTGAGAAAGCAAATGAAGAAGAAACCGCTTTCATGGCAAATGACAAAGATAATCGCTCCGAGGTAAGTCCTAAAACTATTTGTACTAGTTGTGAGAATTTGTCTGAGCAACTTAAAACAATAACTGATCAGTATGTCCATTTAGATGCTGACTTTAAAACTATTAAAGAAGATCACCATTTTACGAAAGCAAGAGAAACGAGTTATAAAATTAAAATAAAAGCATGTGAAAAAGACGTTCAAAGCTTAAAAATTAAACTTGCTGAGAAAATTGAAATAATTGATCTTAGTTATGAAGTTTTGGAGGAAAAAACTAAAGTGATTGCTGATCGAGATAAACAGATTGCTGACCACCAGGTAAAGGTGGTGGAACTGAACCGCAAACTTGAGCAGTTCAGGAATTCCTCGGCCATCCTTGATCACCTCGTGAGTGATCCAGGTACCTCTGCAAAGAGGGGAGGAATCGGATATAATGAAGTTCCACCACCCTTTAACCACAACTATACTTATAATCCAAGTGTTCAGAAATCTGTTGATTTCGAGGTTTCTCAGACAACTCCTATCAAGATTACAAGTGTTGAATCAAGTGTTAACTGTGGCGAAACAAGTTCGCCTGTTTCTAGTGTGAATATTTCTGTTTCAAGTCCAGTCTCATCAGATTCGGATAAGTTGTCCGAATCTGGTCAGACAAAAGAGAAGGTAGGTTTACCCACCGATGGAGATAAAAATGAAGTTTCTAAAAAGAGTTCTCCACTCAATCCGTACGTCCCACCTTATGTGAGACGAACGGCTGGTAACGCTGCCTCTACATCCAAACCAACATTTGACAAGAAAATGGAGAGTCGATGTTGCTTTAGATGTAACAAGTTTGGACATCTAGTTGCAGATTGCCCTTTGAAACCGAGATTTAGAGATGTAAAGACAAATAAAAATGAGAATAAGCATCATTTTGTTCCTGCTAAAAATGAAAACTTTAAAAAATGCCAAAATATAACGAATTCAAGTTTTCATAAAAACCAACCTCATTTTTACAACCAAACCTCAAGATATAACACTTTCAATTCTCAAAGGTTTGGAAGGCATTACACCCAATCTGCAAGGAGATACCCTAACAGGACTTACAGAAATTATCGAGTCTCTAACTTGAGAAAGCCAGGGTACGGGACGTATCGATCCAAGACCAATTGGTCTTGGGTCCCAAGATTCTAACTCTTTGTTTTATTGTGCAGGAACAGTTGAACAGGGCTGCAAACAATCTTTGGATTGTAGATAGCGGCTGTTCCAGGCACATGACAGGCAACAGACACTTGTTGCAAGACTTAAAACCTGTTCAGGGAGCTAGAGTTAGTTTTGCTGGTGAAAGCGGAGGAAGGATTACCGGTAGAGGAACTGTGTCGAATGGGAGAATGACACTTGAAAACGTAAATTTTGTGGAGGAATTAAAGCACAATCTGCTGAGTGTGTCGCAGATCTGTGATAAAGAATACACTGTCCATTTCACTAAGAATGAAGCGATTGTATTGAAGCCTGGTTTTCATATACCAGAAGAATGGATAGTAATGAAAGCTCCACGTGAAACGAATACATACGTGATGGATATGAGGTCTACTGAAATGGCCACCGGAGAATCCTGTTTAATGACAAAGGCAAGCGAATCAGAATCAGAATTATGGCACAGGAGAATGGGACATATTCATCTTCGTAAGATGAACTTCATTGTCAAAAATGGGCTTGTGATGGGCGTTCCCTTAAAGAGTTTTAACTTTGAAGATAAATGCATAGCGTGCAAGAAGGGAAAACAACACAAGAAAAGCCATCTCACCAAGACGATCAACTCAATTGCTGGTACTCTAGAACTACTTCATATGGATCTCTTTGGTCCGGTGAATGTACAAAGTCTAGGTGGTACTTCTTACTGCTTGGTGATAACTGATGACTACTCACGATACTCGTGGGTATATTTTCTGAAAACGAAAGACGAGACGACTCAGATGGTGAAGAATCTAATTACAAAAGTCGAGAACGTCATGAGTAAATCAGTTAAATTCATCAGAAGCGACAATGGGACAGAGTTCAAGAACTTTGAGATGGAAATCTTTTGTCTTCAGAAGGGTATTGAGCATCAATACAGCGCTCCGTATACTCCACAACAGAACGGAGTAGCTGAAAGGAAGAACCGAACGTTGATTGAAGGAGCCAGAACTATGCTGGCAGACTCAAAGCTTCCTGTGATGTTCTGGGCTGAAGCAGTTGCTACAGCCTGCTATGTTCTGAATCGGGTGTTAACCGTTAAGAGACTTGGAAAAACTTGTTACGAGCTTATGCACGGAAGGAAGCCCAACTTGTGCGGTCTTGAACCTTTTGGGTCTCCTTGTTCGATTTTGAAGACTAACTCGAAATTTGGTGAAGTAGCCGATGAGGGAATCCTAGTCGGTTATGTTGTTGGGACTCCCAACAGACGGGTCTTCAATACGACAACTTGCAAGGTGGAGGTGGTTTGTAACACCGACATTACTAGTTACCAACCGCCAAAACCAAGCAATGGACCTGCTGAGCTGTTTGACTATGTTAAACTTTTTAAGTCGTTTAACGTACCTACTTTGGAAATTTCTGAAGAAGACGAAAGAGCAGTGACGAAGATGATTTTTGATGAGGAAGAGGAGGTAGTGCAACATCAGACGACAGAAAAATCTCAGCCTTCCACATCAAATCCTATCGATACTCCTGCGGCCTCAACTGAAGATGAGTTTATTAATCCTTTTCACTCTCAGCCTGAAACTACCATAGATGAGATCTCTTCAAACTTGGAAGACAATTTGCATGTCGGTGCTGTTCCGACCACGAGAATTCACAAAGATCACCCATTGGAGAATGTTATAGGTGATGTGTCCTCTGGTGTACAAACCAGAAGTAGCCTGAATGAGCACACCTGTGTTTATTCAAGTATAAAAGAAACAGGTATAATGAATGAATGTTTGTACTCCTGCTTTATAAGCCAAATTGAACCAAAGAATTATCAAATGGCTTTAAAGGACAGCTCGTGGGTCGAAGCCATGCAAGAAGAGTTGGCTCAGTTCAAAAAAATGGAAGTTTGGACTTTGGTTGAGAAACCAAAGAATGTGCATGCTATAGGCACGAAATGGGTGTTCAAGTGCAAGAGGGATGAAAAGGGGATTATCGTGAGAAATAAGGCGAGGCTGGTTGTTAAAGGTTTTAATCAACAAGAGGGTATTGACTACAATGAGGTTTTCGCTCCTGTTGCCCGGTTAGAAGCGATTCGATTGTTTTTGGCGTTTGCTGCATCTAAAAAGATGAAGGTGTTTCAGTTAGATGTGAAGAGCGCGTTTCTTAACGGGAAAGTTGATGAGGTTGTGTTTGTTGAGCAACCTCCGGGTTTTCCTGACCCAGACTTTCCGGATCACGTATACAGGTTGAGCAAGGCGTTATATGGGTTACATCAGGCACCTCGTGCCTGGTATTCAACGTTATCGGACTACTTGCTGGAAAATGGTTTTGAAAGGGGATTGATTGACAGTACGCTGTTTGTGAAGAGAGAAGGATGTGACTTCTTACTGGTTCAAGTCTACGTGGATGATATCATTTTTGCTGCATCAAGAGTATCCATGTGTCAGGATTTTGAGGCTGTCATGAAGAAACGATTCGAGATGAGTGCTATGGGTGAACTAACCTTCTTTCTAGGATTGCAGGTTGATCAGAAGAAGGATGGGATGTTCATTCATCAAACAAAGTATGTTCATGATGTGCTGAAGAGATTCAAGATGGAGGACAGTTCTCCATTTGACACCCCAATCTGCGTCAATCACAAGTTGGGCGCTGAATCAGATGGTGACGCAGATGTGGACCCTACTCTGTATCGGGCGATAATAGGTTCATTAATGTATTTAACTGCTTCTAGGCCCGATATAATGTTTTCTGTTTGTCTTTGTGCTCGTTTTCAGGCAAACCCAAAGGAATCTCACATGAAAGGTGTGAAGAGGATTTTGCGGTATCTTAAGGGCAAGCCGAAACTAGGGTTGTGGTACCCAAAGGGAGGAGACGTTGAACTGGTGGCGTATACAGATTCTGATTATGGTGGCTGTAATCAGAGTCGGAAGTCAACAACAGGAGGCTGTCAGTTTCTTGGAGGAAGATTAGTTTCCTGGCAGTGCAAGAAACAGACATCAGTTGCAATTTCAACATGCGAAGCTGAATACATGGCAGCATCCAACTGCTGCTCTCAGGTTTTGTGGATTCAGCAACAATTGCGCGACTATGGTCTGAATTTCTTACTTACTCCTATTTTAATTGATAACACTGCCGCTATCTCAGTAATTAACAATCCCGTGAAGCACAGTAAAACTAAGCATATTGACATTCGTCATCACTTCATACGGGATTGTGCTGAGAAGAAACTGATCAAGATCGAAAAAGTTGATACACTTGAAAATTTTGCTGACTTGTTTACAAAAGCGTTTGATAAATCCAGATTTCAAAACCTAATTGAGCTAAACGGGATGATCAATCCCGAGTAACCATGTCTTTGATTTAAAAAAAAAAAAAAAAAAAAAAAAAAAAAAAACATGGGTCATTTCTGCTTAAAATTAGTCGGTTACCTCAGTTTGATGGACATATCCTAGGATATGTTTTGGTCCTCGTTTCAACGTAGAGAATGAGGATAGCCATTAACTGGAAGACTGAAAGTAACCGGGGCAGCTATGACGTGTGTTCTTTCAGTTGCTGAAAATTAGTCGGTCATACTTAGTAAGAAGGACACATACCAGTATGTGGTCGGTCCAGTTGATCCATTGGATCTTCAGGATAGCCGTTTACCTGACGACTTTGACGTGATTGGGGCGATTGAATTTAAAGTTTTTTTAAGGGAAATGAAATTAATTTTCAAGTCTGTTACTTCGTATGAAGTTCTATGCTGTGTTTAACAGAAAATTGATCCAACCTTGGAAAATGATATATATACTGATCGTGTGTGCTTAACTAGTGAAGTTATTAGGCTTAAAAGGCTTTAGAACAGTCATTGTATGTCGTGGTAATTTTTATGGTGCGTAAAAGTGTATGTGATACTAACTTAAACTACTCGAATTTACGTGGAAACTCCTTAAGAGTTTTGAATGTCTTCACACATATCTTTCCGAATGATAGGCAGAAAAGCGACTACCCAGTCATACACGAGCCCCTGAGTGATCTGATTCCCGTGAAGAAAACATTTCAAGACACTACAGTGATCCAGATTCGGGACTTGCAGTAGTTTAATACTCCGAAGTCAATAAGAATGATTGCTTTAAAAAAAAAAAAAAAAAAAAAAAAAAAAAAAAAAAAATGTGTGTATATCTTTAGTACTTATGAGACATAGTAACAATCAAGACTTCTCATGTCTGGAGTAAGAAAAGAACGGGAAGCAGTCAACGAGTATATACAAGTTAATCAGACATTATGGGTCGAAGTCAATTCGGGGTGACTTGGGTATAGCCAAATACGCTTTGAGAATAGATAGAAGACATCATTATCTCTGAGATGTTGCCATCTTAAACTTTTGAGCTTAACTGAACCTTAATCCGTATCACAGAAACGATGAAAACCATTTACGTTATTTACATGCTTACAACCTGTGTCTCTATGTCATAATACAGCCAAACACGGATCTAAGTGACAGTCACATCGTTAGTATGATTCCTGTTAGGATCTTTTCTAAAACGTAGTGGTCCCTGACTAGACTGAAATTTGATCCCTTATTTCGTTAAAATTTTTCTAAGATTTTTTTTTTTTTTGTTTTGTTTTTTGTTGTTATATCATTTTATTGTTGGTTACTAGATCTTGATCATATTTGTTTAACTCTTTTTGGTAATTTCTAAGGTTAAATTCAGGATTATTCAAACTTAAAGGGCTGATTTTGAAAATTACGGGCGAAGTTGTTGAATTCGGCGAAGTTGTGCTTAACTTCGCCTTGGCGAAGTTAAGCGTAACTTCGCCTGAACCAACTCTGCCCTATATAAGGGATTGTAAACAGTTACTGTATCACTTTTTTCGAATTACCGGCGAACTTGTTCTCAAAACCAATACATCCGGATCTTGTTATTCACTTTCGATTTCGATCTTGTGTTCCTTGTTTCTACTATACTAGTGGTATGTGTAGTCAATAACATCCTATCTTTCTCGTTATAGTTTTACCCGGTTCGAGACCTCGGGTCGTCGAACCTTAGAAACCAAGTTTTCCGACCTCACGTTACGTGTTCATGGACGACCTTTTCGTCCTAACACCATTGAAATATGTTGGACTTCATTGTTAGATCGTTAAATCGGTCCGAAACATCGGATAAACCTTGTTTGAATCTGAACAGTCGCCGTTTCAG
This sequence comes from Bidens hawaiensis, assembly GCF_021521415.1. Classification (NCBI taxonomy): domain Eukaryota; kingdom Viridiplantae; phylum Streptophyta; class Magnoliopsida; order Asterales; family Asteraceae; genus Bidens; species Bidens hawaiensis. The sequence goes on along the minus strand of NW_027497301.1, from coordinate 55,500 downwards.
ATTCAGGCGAAGTTAAGGTTTACGCGAAGTTATTCTCAACTTCGCCAGTAGCTTAAGTTCGCCTTCAGCGAAGTTATCCACAACTTCGCTTGAAGCTTAATTTCGCCTATGGCGAAGTTATCCATAACTTCGCCTTGAACACAACTTCGCCTATTTCAAATTTTTTATAAGTTTATAGACGAACTTACAGATGAAGCGAAGTTGTTCCCAACTTCGCCTCAACTTTAAATTCGCCTGTACATCACAACTTCGCATATGGTTCACAGCGAACTTGTGAGATGATTATATGGTCTCTAACTTGATTTGTTTTGTGCAGACATGGCTGCTGTTGGAGGTACTGGAGGTGATGATGGTGATGAGCAACGACAATTCTTCCCAGCCCATAACCAATACATCACTTTGGATCCAGACGCACGAGGCGTTGAAGACTATAGGGAGATTATCACATTTCTCCAACGATCACGAGTTTTTCACGCGATCACTAATACACTACCCATATCTCTGCCCAACATTCAAGATTTCTGGCAGACGGTGTATTATGATTGCAGACCTGAGCCTCCAGTGATGCGAGCAACTGTCAATGGTCAAGACATACAGTTTTCCTCGGAAGACATACGGTTGGCTCTGCAGTTCGGTGATGAAACGAGAGACGACCCAACGGAATTCGTAGCTCCTTTCCGTGACGGAGCTTACTTAAGGATGGGTTATTCGGGTCCGCTGGGGGACTCGCAGAGGAGGAAAGGCTTTCTGCTGGATCAATGGCGCTTTTTGATGCATGTGTTGATAGTATGCATGTCCGGCAGAAAGGCAGGAACAGATGGGATGGGTGCGACGATGCAATCGGCTATGATTGCTCTGACTTACAACCGCAGATATTCGTTTAGTCAGCTAATCTTTTACGAGATTGATCGTCAGAGACGGGCGACGGCGCGCGAGCGTTTTATTATGTATCCTCGGTTCCTACAAATGATTATCAATCATGTCGCTCCGTCTGTACCGCAAAGACGCCCTATCAGATACGTTGAGTGCGTAACAAAACGTATCTTTGCTCAGTGCAGAACGTCGAGCACTCGAAGCAACCCTGAGCGGCGTCCCAGGCATACTCCACTTTTCGGGTATCTCATTAACCCGGAGTATGTTCCTGCAGGAGGGGACGAGTTCAGGGATCCGCAACCACATCAGGCGGCAGCACCTCATGCTGTATCAGCTGCGCCTGTTGTATCTTCTGCTGCTGTGCCAGCTACTATATCTCAGGCTGTGTCCAATGCTAAAAACGTTGATCTAGATGCTGCTTTTAGTGGACATGGTTTGTTTGATATGGATGTCTCGGGTCCTCAGTTTATGGATGTTACCAGAGCAGCTACTTCGGTAGCTGACTCTGATCTAGACGAGACGTTTGCTGAGGCAAGAAGACTTATGGTGTCTCGTGAACGGACTACGGGAAAGAGGCCGAGAACTGTGGGGGAGGATGAGGATGAAGTGGATGAAGAGGAGGCAGTACAGATTGTGCTAAGACGCTCAAGAAGAGAACAGAGAGGGATAGGTTCGGGAGCTGGAGAATCTTCAAGACTAGTACGTTTTGCTCCACCTGCCTTATCTGGTATGTCTCTTATTCCTACTACTGCACAGGTTTCAGCGATCGAGACGTCGGCACCAACAATTGTGTCCCTACCACCTCAACCGCTTAATCCACCGGTGGTAGTTGCACGGTTTGTGGAGTCGACAATCACCTCTACTGCAGGGTTACCAAGTGTACCACCTGCGGTCACTTCTGCTGATGTTCCACCAACTCCATTGCCTACTTCAGATACCGAGAGGATTCTTTCGCTAGAGCGGATTGTTGCTGAACAGTCAAATACTATTGATCGCCTAGTGGAATCCAATCGACTACAAGCTGCCCTCCTGGTAGAACATGGACGAATAATAGATGCCTTCAAGGATTACTTGGCATCTCAGGGGGAGAAGACGTGTAGGGGCGATGAGTTGAGAACGAAAAGACGAGAAGATCATGACGATGATCCCAATGCACCTTCAGGTGCAGGTGATGAGCTGCCAAGAACCTCTCAGGCTCTTGGAGCTTCCACAACTGAGGGGGAGTCTACAAATGCAGATGGTGATGATGTTGTAGTTGTGGATGACGACGCTGATGTTGAAGACGTTATTGATGCGTTGAAGGAGTTGGATGAGGAGGAGGACGATGAGTTGATGGATGATGATGACGTGTTGCCTATGGATGAGATTGAGAGGATTGGAGAACAGATTAATGTGGAAGATGTATTAGAAGAAGGTGAGATTGTGGATGATTCAGTGGAACATGAGATTCCAGCTGTTGAGAGATCAGAATTGGGGGATGAGAGCGTGATAGAAGATACAGTATGGGAGGAGCAGCCGAACTGGAAAGAAGGCTGTGCTCAGTGGTTTGTTAAAACCAAGAAGCCTGCAGTGCCAACGATGTTCAGAAAGACTTATAATATAAAGGGCTATGCAGAGTCAAAGAAAGGAATCATATGCTGGTTGTACGACAAAGAGCTGAAACTATTTGTGATCAAACGGTACGACGGCATTCAGTACTTTAAGAGATTGTTGAGATCTCTGAATTCCTTACCAGAATGTGAGGTGAGAGATTTAGCGAGATTGGGGCTGATCAATAGAAGTAATGATGATATGGCAAGAATCATTGGGAAGATCGTCTGGAAAGAAGCCATTAAAGACAAAAAGTTTGAACTGCTAAAGCCTCAAAAAGGAAAGTTGATAGAAGACAAAGATCGTGGAATGAGGGCTGACGGCAAACCTTGGATGGTAATGAAGTATAAACCAGTCCGTCATTTGAAAGAAGTACCGATGAAAGTTATGCCCAAGAACGTCCTAAAAGATTTAAAATGGTGGTACGTGGATTGTGAGACAGCTGAGGCGGTAATGGAAGATGAGGATGAACAAGAAGTACTTCGGGTGTACGACCCGATGCATCTTGTTAATCTATCGAAGGATGATTTGAAAGTGCTCAACGAGAAGAAGATCTTCTACATTCCTGCTTGGAAGGATCAAGCTAGGAAATATCAAAGGGTAGTGTCGGTATGTGTGAGAGAAGGGGCGCACGCGTAGAGGTAAAGATTACAAGACTCAAGATTTGAAGATCAAGATATGAAGCTACTGCCAAGGGGAGTCTGTTGGTACATGTATGTCAGTAGTTCATAGTCTAGCATTTGTAATCGAGTCTGTAATGTAATTATGTTTTGTTTATGTTTGTTTTGTAATGCGCGAAGTTGTCAACAAGTTCGCTATGGCGAACTTGTTGAATCAGCGAAGTTATTGACAACTTCGCCTGTGGCGAAGTTGTCGTGTTTATATACTGTTTCAGACGAAACAGTTGAAAAAGTTCGTTTAGGGTTTTCGTTTCAGTTTTCAGTAACCGAGTTACGTGTCATAGTCTGTAACGGTGACCTCAGGTCACGTGTTTGTTATCAATATAACGTGGTTGGTTTATTGCTTGTGTGTTCGATCTCTACATACTCTACACTCGTATCTACCTACGCAGGGATTCCGCACCTGCGTTGTTAGAGACATCCCGTGTACGATCCGTCCAGGAACCTACAAAGGAGTTGGTCCATCAGGAGGCCGAGTGCTTGGTGAAGGTTTATGAGGCTATGGAGGGGGCTAAAAAGTCTGCTGCTGTCTCCGTATTTCAATCCCGGCTCAAGATGGCTAAGGAGGCGAAGGATGCTAGTCTGGATACCCCTTCTGGGATGTTGCTGGCTGGGAGAGGATACTGGCTGAACTTGATGGGGACACGGTGGAGGAAGCTGGTTCGAGCAGAGTGGAAAAGGTTGTGGAAGAGGCAGTGGATGTGATGGCCAAGGGAGCGGTGAAGGTGGTTGGTGGTGAGGTGCAATTGGGCGATGATAACGGTAAAGAAAAGGCTTGAGCCCAATTTTTTATGTTTGTGTTTGTGATGTTGGGTTGTAATGGTCTGTTGAACAATTTACTTTTTTCTGTCTTGAACAAGTAAGCTTAGGATAATAGGATACATGGGTGGAGGGATCTTGACTTTCCAAGACAAAGCCCATGTTATCTTGACTTTTGAACATACGGCAATATTCTGGTGGAGGGATCTTGGCTTTTCAAGACGAAACCCGGGTGTTGCCTTTTAATTTCCTGCACTTATGGTTAATAATGATATAATCTTTTGGCTTTAAGTATTGTATTTAGTAACTTGTAAATTTTTGTTGAAATGTCGTTTTAGTTTTTTGAAATATGTTACTTCGAGGATAAGGTATCCTAAAAACATGCTTCTTGAACATTTTGAGAGTTATATATTTTTAACATTTTGAGAATAATGTATCATGATCATAGAATGTTTCAACGGTTATAAGTTTTTAGAAAATATAATCAAAAGGATTATTAAGAAAAATATTTTTAGGATAATGTATCCTTATGCCTTGTGTGAGTTATCACAATCAAACCAAAAGATTATACCTTGAAGTATAATCGAGTGATAAAACTAAGTGTAAAGAGTACCTTTGTGGAGATCATTTATAAATCTAATGGGCTTACATGCGATGTCCTCAATCATTGATCTTTTTAAGTATCAAGCTTTTGAGATTTTGCCCAGTTAAAAACAACTCAGTAACCTTCTTAGATTTAGCGATCTGTCAAAACAAAGTTAGATAATTCTAGCGATAAAGCCTATTAACTGGCGATAAAGCCTTTTCACTAGCGACTAGGCCTTTACTTTAGAGACATGAAAATGTCTAGACTTGAGATAAAACTGGGGAAGGTCCCGAACGTATGGACATGATTATGCCAAAAATTTAGATAACACGAAAGTGTTATAAACCTTAGATAGCATGAAAATGTTATAAACAATTTGTGTGACACGTATGCCATTTATCTTAAGGATTCGGTATATAGCCAACAGCAGATGGATTGTCAGCTGGTCTGTCGAACTATAACCGAATCATCATGCGCTCCAGGCGTCGTTAGAAAGGTGAAGACCTTTAAACCTTTTGAGATATCCGGGATATCATATTCGTGCGCCCCTGGCGTTCGTTGGAAAGGTGAAAACCTTTAAACCTTAAGGGATATCAGGGATATCATATTCGTTTGGGAGGTGATCAGCCTCTGACTGTTTTCGAGATAACATATCCTTAGGATAACTGCAAAACACTAAGCTCTTGATGAGGGGTGGGTGTTAGCCTGGCTAAAACCCCTCCGATGCTTAAGTCAATAAACTTGATTTAGAAATAATAAAGTTCAAAAAATGTAAAAATAGATTATGGAACATACCTTTATCCTGAGGATACCAGCATACCGGTCAAGTATACTAACAAAAATATGTTTTGAGGTGGATAGCATTCCAAGCTCTTGGTATAGGAACACCTTCCATAGTGATTAACCTGTAGGCCCCTTTTCCTGCTTCTGAATCAATCAGGTAAGGACCTTCCCACTTTGGAGCTAGCTTTCCATCTACTGGGTTAGTGGTATTCTGGAATGCCTTTCTTAATACCATATCTCCTATATGGAACCTTCGAATCCTGATATTCTTGTTGTAGGACTTGGCTATTCTTTGTTGGTATGCTGCCATTCTGATTCTGGCGAGATCCCTAAGTTCATCGATGGTATCCAGGTCTTCAGTAAGATTTTGTTTGTTGGACTCAGTATCCTGGATGCTGGTTCTTGTTGTGGGGATCACCATCTCTGTAGGGATAACAGCTTCGGCCCCAAACACCAAGGAGAAAGGTGTTTGTCCTGTTGCATTTTTCAAAGTGGTTCTATCAGCCCAAAGAACAAATGGTAGTTCTTCTGCCCATTTTCCTTTCATGGATCCCAATTTCTTCTTTAGATTGTTGATGATGATATTGTTACTGGATTCTGCTTGACCGTTAGCTTGAGGATGTACTGGAGTTGAGGTCACCATCTTGATTCCCCAACGTTCACAAAAATTGGTTGTTCTACTACCGATGAACTGTGATCCATTGTCACAAACAATCTCTGCCAGAATACCAAATCTTGTCTGGATGTTGTGTTTGATGAACAAGATCACATCCTTTTCTTTGACTTGAACGAATGCCTCTACTTCAATCCACTTGGAGAAGTAATTTGTCATGGCCAGCATAAAGACCTTTCCGCCAGGAGCCTTGGGCAGCTTTCCCACAATATCCATTCCCCATTTCATAAATGGCCAGGGGGATATGATATGATATAATGGTTCAACTGGTTGATGCAATATGTTGCTATGTCTTTGGCAAGTGTCACACTTTTTGGAGAAATCCATTGCATCTCTCTTCATTGTTGGCCAGAAGTAACATGTCCTTAGTATCCTGGATGCTAAGGCTCTGCCCCAGTGTAGTTTCCACAATCGCCTTCATGTATGTCTTTGAGAACTTCTTGTGTTTCTTGATATTCCAAGCATTTTCTATATAATACATTATTTAGGATAATATACCGGGTTACCTTCATTCGGAATGCTCTGGGATTTTCTCCTTCTGGGATCTCGTTATCCAGAAGATACCGTATTATGGGATTGGTCCAAGATGCTGGATTATCCTTAGAATTTGAAGTTTCTAAGATTTCGAGGTTCTCCTTTGTTGCTGGAGTCAAGATATGCACGATATGTATCTTGACATCTCCTGGTATCTTGAGAGCTAATGCCAAGTTTGCTAAGGCATCTGCTTCAGTGTTCTCTTCCCTTGGTACCTGCACTATGTCAAATGTTTCGAAACACATAGCTAATTGCTTAACTATTTCTAGATATTTCGCTAAGTTTTTTGCATTCGCTGCATAAGAACCATTGAAATGGTTAGCTAATAATAAAGAATCAACGTAAACTTGAAGATACCCTGACCTTCATATCTTTAGCTAATTGCAAACCAGCTATTAAGGCCTCATATTCAGCCTCATTATTAGTAGCCTGAAATTCACAAGATATAGATAGAGGTATTATGTCCCCCTGTGGCGATTTTAGCGGAATACCTAGACATGTTATGTTGGAGGCACCATCGGTATGCAAAGTCCAACTTTCCTTAACGTCCAATTGTTGAACCTCTTTTTCTACTTCCTCAAGTATATCCTAGCTAAATTCAGCCACAAAGTCGGCAAGTGCCTGAGATTTGATGGTTGTTCTTAGCTCATACAAAATATCGTATGCGCTAAGTTTCACATCCCATTTTGCCATCCTACCTGACATTTCTGGTTTTCTCAAAACAGCTTTAATAGGATAGTTAGTTTTTACATGTATAGCATGATTTTCAAAGTAGTGTCTTAGTTTAGTTGAAGCCATTATAAGTGCTAAAATTAACTTTTCAAGATAAGAATACCTGGATTCAGCATCTAGCAGACTTTTACTTACATAATATATTGGATGTTGTTGACCTTCATGATCCTTGACCAAGACGGCACTAATTGCACTCCTAGAAAAGGCTAAGTACAGGGATAGAGGCTCACCATTAGCTGGCTTCATTAGAAGTGGTGCTGAGGATAAGTATTCCTTCAGGGATACCAATGCCCTTTCTTGCTTTTCTTCCCATTCGAACTTTTGATTCTTCCTTAGGATATCATAGAAGTCTTTACACTTCTCTGAAGATCTTGAGATGAATCTGTTGAGAGCAGCTAGTCTTCTTGTCAATCTTTGGACATCTTTGACATTTCTTGGTGATTTGATATCCAGGATAGCCTTGATCTGCTCTAGGCTTCCTTCTATTCCTCTTTTGGTGACCATGTATCCCAGGAATTTTCCTGCATAGACCCCAAAGTGACACTTGGCTGGATTCAGTTTCATGTTGTATTCATCTAGGATATCAAATGTTGTTGCTAAGGCTTTGAGATGATCCTCAGCCTTCTTCGACTTTGCCACCATGTCATCTATGTAGACTTCCATCATGTCCCCCAGTTGGTCTTTGAACATCATGTTGACGAGCCTTTGGTATGTTGCACCTACATTTTTAAGTCCAAAAGGCATTGCAATATAACAGTATATACATGTGGGAGTCATGTAGGCCATGTCTTCTTGATCTGAAGGATCCATTTGAATCTGTTGAAATCCTGAGGATGTGTCCATAAATGTTAGCAACTCGTGGCCAGCAGTTGCATCCACCATTGAGTCAATGTGCGGGAGTGGGAATGGGTCTTTTGGACAGGCATTATTCAGGTCTGTGAAGTCCACACACACTCTCCATTTTCCATTTTTATTCTGGACAACAACTAGATTGGCCAACCATCTAGGATAGTGGACTTCTCTTATCATCTTGGTTTTGAGCAGCTTCTGCACCTCTTCTTGTATGATAGCGTTTCTCTCAGGAGCAAACTTCCGTCGCTTTTGATGTACTGGCCTGAAAGATTTGTCTATACCAAGTTTATGAGTGATTATAGATTTAGATATACCTGTCATATCTTCATGTTTCCAGGCGAAGGTAGAAGCTCTTTTCTTTAGAAAGGATATCAATTTCATCTCAATATCCTCATAAATACTTGTTCCTAACAATACTTTGACTTCAGTATCCTGAGGATCCAAAGATACTTCCTTTACATCCTGCTCTCTTGCTTGCAGGACCTTCTTGGTTGTTGCTGTAATTGCTATGCTTGAGTAGGCTTTGTAGTCCACTTCATTGATGAAGCATAACATTCCTTGGCATCTTGCTGATCACTTTCAATTTTGATGACTCCCTAGGGACTTGGGAGTTTCACACACTGATGGTAGGTCGAGGGTACTGCCTTCATGCTGTGGATCCACGGCCTGCCTAAAATCACATTACAACAAGATAAAGAGTCAATAACTTAAAACTTTTGTAGGGAGTTAGTTCCCTCAATATATATTGGAAGTTTGATCTCTCCCAAGGTGTTCTTGGTTTTGCCACTGAATCCGACAAGAACTGAGGATTTCGGGATAATCTCTGTTTCTGGAATATCCATTTTCTTCAATGCCTCCATCTGGATAATGTTACAGAGCTTCCTCCATCAACGAGTATCATGCGCACAAAACAGTTAACTATACATAAAGTGATTACCAAACCATCGTGGTTCCACAAGGCCACATCTATCCTCCTCATCGAAGGATATGATCCTTTGAGTTGTCAATGTGGAAGTACGGAGAGGTCTTTCTCCGTGTCCATCTTCGTTTCTCTAGAATGTTTCTTGGCTGCTGAATACGAGGTCCCGCAGATGTCAGATCCTCCAGAGATAAAGGATACCACCTTAGCTCCGGGTGGTGGAGAAGGTGCCCTTTCAGGTATCTTGACAGGATCCTGACTCTTGTTCTTATTTCTTCCAAATAGTTCCTTTAGGTGTCCCTTACTGAGAAGGTACCCTATCTCCTTCCGGAGTGCTATACAATCGTCTGTCCGATGGCCAAAATCTTTATGGAATACACACCACCTTGACTTGTCTTTGTTTGATCCAGGCTTCTCATTTTTCTTAGGCCATCTAGCCTTGTCACCTAGATCCTGCATGGCACAAATTAAACCACCAATATCTAGGTTAAAGCAATATTCGGATATTTTAGGATATTCTTCGTCATCTTCGTCTTTTTCCACAACGTTGATCTTGGGATTATCCTGCTTAGAATAAGGCTTTGGCCTAAAGAACTTTTGGGGAGAGTCTGATTTCCTGTTGGTAAACTCGTACTTTGGGATAACCAAACCTCCATGAGCCTTCTTATCATCTTCCAGCCGAATGTATCTCAACGTCCTGTTTCTGACTTCATCAAGATTCCTGCATGGAGTCATGACGAGGTCGTTGTAGAAAGGAGAATCCTTCCTAAGTCCCATCTTGAAGGCTTTTACAGCAGCTGCCATATCAAGGTTGGGGATTTCCAAAGCTTCCCTACTAAATTTGATTATGTAATCCCTTAGGGATTCATGGTTATGCTGAATAATTCTATATAAATCACATGTCATTTTCTCAAAAGATCTACTACAAGAGAATTGATTATTAAACAAGTTAATAAATGAGCAAAGGAAGTGATTGTATTGGAAGGAATATTTAATAACCATTTGAGGGTCAGGCCTGTTAGTGTTGAACCAAACCCTTTACATAGACAGGCTTCTTTGATTTCTGCGGGGATAGGGTTGACCTCCATCCTTTCTATGTATTGAGCTACATGCTCCTCAGGATCCGTAGTGCCGTCATAAAGTTTCATGTTGGGTGTTTGGAATTTCCTGGGGATCTCCACATCGCATATGGGCCAAGTGAACCTGGAAAGTTTGTGACTGCCCGTTGGAACCTCAGCTATGGGACGGATTATCCCGGGGATACTGGAAATCATATCTTTCATCTTCTGTAATTCCCTGGCTATATCGGGGGATATCCCCTTGTCCTGCATAGATCCATGGTTAGTGTACAAATTAGAATTAAGTAAACTGTTACCAGGATCTTGGTTAGGTCTCTGGTATCCTGAGCTTGGGTGGTTAATTCCTCCATTAATGGTATCCCCAAGATAAGGAGGTGCCTGCATAGGGATGTCATCTCCAACATGCACTTCCGAGGATATCATAGGGGATCCTGATGAGAATATGCCAGCAGGAACGCTTGGGCGAGGCCGCATGTTGATGGAACCTGGCCTCTTTGGTCCAGGTAACTCTAAGGATACCGAAGGAAAAGATCTCCAGTATCCTAATTGCTGCTGCGATGGAATCCTTGGTGATTGTGTCCCCAAGGATCCAGGATTCTGAAGGATAGAAGATCCTGGAGAATCAAAATCAAGGACCCTGGGCATGATTGGAGTGGCCTCCTGCCCTGGTTTCTTTTTGATTCCTTCATTCTCTTTACAATGGTCTCACAACCAAAAACCAGTTCAATCTTTGCTCCAGTGGTCATTGTAAAGAGAATGAAGGTGAATGAAATAAACGGATTTAATGGATTAAAGCACCGTTAGCCCCACGGTGGGCGCCAAATTGTTTTGGTCAAAAATTAACAACAATGATTTCGTAACCAAATTAGTAATCGGGACTAGGTGCTTGTATGAAATGAACGTAAAAGTACTTGAACACAAGGATTTGTTGCGAGGAAAAAACCCGTTATCCTTAGGATAACAAGCAAAAAACCCCCGGGCGGTGAAAACTATCACCACCGGTTTATTAATAACAAAGGCGATTACAATTGTGGAGCTCAAACTTGATCGTGATTACAAAGAGTGCGAGTACTAGTAAGTTCTCGAGTGCTAGAGTGTGTGTTTTATGATCCATTTTGAGCTCTATTTATATAAAATTAAAACTAACTAGAATTCCTATATTTAAGGAAACTACGGACTTATTCCAATTAGCCGTTAGCCCTTCAATCAGCACGTTTCCTTTCTTGTCACGCTTTATTAACTGAAAGTGCGAGTCTTTGGGAGATCACAATAACAATCTTTGACCTGGTAAACATAGAAAGAAGCAAAAATCGTGTTATATATATAATGTAATTAGGATACCGGTTACCTCTGAGGATACCGCATCCCAAATCGGCTCTGAATAATGTTTACTGAGGATACTGAAAATCCATGCCCTAACATTACCTATGAAGACGGTTGAATGAATTAGAAATATTTATCTTGGATAAATATAGATGCTCAAGGGTCACGGATGATGGACACGTGTAACAAGAATGCACCGCACATCCAGGAATTCAAAATTCAAAATATGAAAATTTTACAGCTGTAACCCCTACCTACAGCTGTTAAATTTAGGGACAATTGTCAGGGCACGGATTTTCGGTATCCTCAGCAAATACTATACTCAGAACAATTCCAGGATGCAGTATCCTCCAAGGTAACAGGTATCCTGAATATATTATATAACTAACAAATTGTTCCCAGACTTTCCTTGTTTACCAGGTCAAAGACCGTTGATGTGATCTCCCGGAGACTCGCTCTTGCCGTTATTAGACCGTGGCAGCAAAGGAAACGTGTTAACTAACAAGATTAATGGCTAATTGGATTCATTCCAAAGTTTCCTTAAATATAGGGTATATTGTTAGCTTTATTCTTGTATAAATAGAGCTTACCTCAGATCATAACACACACACTTTTTAGCACTCGAGACTTAGAGTACTCGTTCATTGTAATCACGATCCGATTAAGCTCCACCACTTGTAACCACTTCATTATTAATAAATCGGTGGTGATAGTTTTTACCACCCGGGGTTTTTTTCTTGTTATCCTAAGGATAACAGGGTTTTTCCTCACAACAAATCTCTATGTTCAAGCAATATTTACAAGCACCTAGTCCTATTTTACTAATTTGATTGTAAAATCGCACTTGTCAATTTTTAACCAAAACAATAATACTATTCAATTTTTAGACAAGTGAAGCTCAAGAAATGGGGCTCTGATATCAATTATATGGCCACTGCACTTGCAGTTGCTGCCACTAAGAATATTTATGCTAAATTAACTTATGATAGCTTGCTTTTGAGATAAAACTTTATATTTCTGTTTTTTTTTTAATCAAGAGCAAATCTTGTGATTGTAAAACCATAGATTTATGCTTCTTGCTAAACCACTAAATGCAAGTCCAAGTTTTATCCTTTTAGTTTCTTGAAATTGAGATTGTGTGAAATGAGATTATCAATCATAAAGATGTGAATATGGGGTTTCATTAACTTTATTTGAAGAAATTATGGAGGAGACCCATACAGGTGAACGGCGTAAACCGTTAATATTTGCACAATATTTGAAAGTTATTGATGCACTTTTTTGGTTCAGTGTTGGGTGAAGAAAAAAGATGATCCTTTGCCTCTTGACATGCAACAAGCAGGAGACAACATAATATGGACTTCTGGTCTCTTGTTATGGAAAAGGTGAGGTAATCTAATATTTTGGTAATCTCAAAATGGTAAAATTACATGAGACTTTTGGATTGGTGAATTTTGAGATTACCAGCAAATTGATAAACAATTGTAGTTTATACTACCAATTTTTAAGGTTCTGTTAAGATAACATAACAAATTTCAAGAAGTAACAAACATGAATTCGAACCAACTTGTGAAGACATATTTGAATCATTAATTACGAAATTAGTTTGTATCAACTATATGTAAACCATCCACTAGATGTCAGTTTATATTCAGATTGTTAGTTTTCAAATAATCGCCATCACTTCAAGTTTAGTAATGCCAAAGTTTTAATTTCTAGATTAATGTTTGCAATAGGATACGATTCATTTCACATCTTTGATGGCTAAAATATATTAATACAGATAGTATTACTTCTAATTTAAACGAGTTTTGTCGTTTTTCTTGTAAAAATTTATGAACTTGGAGTTAATTGGAGTTGGAAAGCAGAGTGAAATTTATGAACTTTGGTTCATGGTTTGATATAAACCGCGAAAACCGGACCGTGAACACCCCTATTGTGCGTAAGAGATTGAGACAATTGATTCAGGTTGATGTTCACTTTAGATTTCAATTTATTGTTTGTACAACTTATTTGAGCATTAATGGTGTATAAAGTTGTCGAGGTATACAGAGGGTATATTGGAAATAACGAATTTGATATTACAGATTTTGAGTTTAACAAGTTTTACTAAAAAATGGTCAAAATTATCTACCTTTGTTGTTTGAATGATAAAGTAGTAGTTGACTTTTATAGTGAAATATAGTTTTGAAAAGTTTTAACCCAAAATTATGATTCATTTGCATTAATTCAATTGTGTTTAATAGTTCCAAAAAAAAAATTCAATTGTGGTTAAATGCAATGATACATTTCGTATAATATTTTCCAATATTATTAGCATAAATAACCAACATAACAAGGGTCTGGTTTTTTGTAATAGTTGACGCCTTCATGACAATGGTTGACTATTGATTTCACGATTGAATGTTGTCGGTGACCTACTCCCTATTAAACTGCTAGAGTGGCTGGGCTCTTAGACACTCTCGCGAAACCTCCAAAGTAACATCTTACATCTATTTTGATCTATATGCACACTTTTTCTTATATATGTTTGTATCTGTATTTGTGGATGCATATTATAATAATTAAATTACATATAAATTCTCTTCTGATTAATGTGTATATGTATTGCTCAACCCATTCAATTTTGTTGCTGAATTTGTTGAATTAGTTAATTTGTTTTACTTAGTATGATGTGTAGGTTTGTGGAGTAAGATGCTAACATACTAAGTTCTTAGGATTGTTATTTTTTAGGCTTGGGTTTTGGCTTTTATGAAATACGATGTTAAAAAAAATACGTGACTATTAAATATAAGTGTTTAGCATAATAAAATAAATTTGGAATTTTTTCGTACGGTAAACAATACCAACCAGCAAATGCCAGTACCATAACGAGCCGAATCATTACCGACTAAATTTCCTTTGCCTCCCCGCCGCAGTGCGCGGGCTCTTCTACTAGTATGTATATATGTTTATATGCATGGTTTGTGTATGTGTGTGTATGTATGTGTATATACCGTATATATGTATGTAAGGTATTTTCATGTAGGATATGATATATTTATATTTATTATGTTAGGTTGTTACTTGATTTTAATGTTTGTAAGTGTATAAGATGTGTGCACTTATGCAAGATGATTGTGTTTATTTAATACCACTTCGTGTATCCCAAAAATTAAATCAAGGATAATAGTTTTTTTTTACTATCATCGTGGATTGTATTTGTAATTTAGAAAAAAAAATGAATTTTAGACTTCACCTTCATGTATTCGTCTGCTTAAAAAAAAAGATCTAGATTTCATTGATTTTGAAAAAAGAAAAACAATTTTGGATTTCACCATCATCGACCTAGATTCGCATATTGCTATCCACAATAAAAAAAACAATTCCAAACCATCTACATAGATGCGGCCCTCATCTTCGTCTCAAAATCACAAGTTGGTTCCGTCTGATTTTCATATTTCTAATCCGCTTGGGTGATACTTGTCAAAGTCGGGTTTGATCAGATTTTTTTCTTTACATTTTGGCTGCCGATTAAAGTTTAAGATTTCATTCACCAAAGTTGGTTAATGAAATTTGGTAAAACACTTTCTTTAAAACGATGAATTTCTTTTAACTTTTGTCATATGTACGACATAAACCTAAGACCTCTACTTTCAGTTTCACCACTAGTTTCAAATTCCAATCCCATTGAATTCCACGTGCCAACCGTCTCAATCCGCAAACGCAAACGGGCGGAACTCAAAAGAACCCGGCCCATTCGACATCATCTGAAGCCCACCTACTCAAACATCTAACCCTCTACCAGTAAAACAAACCCCCACACGATCTGCGGTGTAGTCAGTTAGTTGTTCACAAAACACCAGCTACTGGATGAACAATTTAACCATCATACAATCATGCATACTCTGAATCACCTCATAAAGGTTTGAATTTGATAGATCTATATCTCAATCACTGTCTTTTCATTTCTTAATCCTCAATTCAACACTTAGGGTTTATTGCCATAGAATTATTAGTCAATTAGTGGAGATTGAGTAGTTAGGGTTTCATCAAATTTGGGGGTTTTGAGGCTTAGACATGCAATCTCGAAGACACGAGGATTTTGATTACGATCGGCGCCGTCGAGACGGGTACTCGGCGGTGTCGCCTCGCTCGAAGAGGACTTGGAGTCCTCGTAAAGTTGAGGGCTTTGCGTACCCCGAGCGGGCGGTGGCGGGTGGTCATAGGAGTGTTTCTTTAGAAAGGAGAGGTTTTGATGGTGGTGGGAGGAGTGTTAGGGCGAGGTTGCCGCTTTATATGGAGGGGAAAAGAGGGCGGGCGTTGTATAAGGATGATTGGGTTAGTGATAGGGATTTGACGAGTCCGGAGCGGCGTGCTAGGTTTGAGTTTTTTGAGTATGTGGATAGGAAACATGATGATGTGGATTATTCTTCTCCTGCGAGGCGTGAGTTTGGTTCGTCGAGAATTGGTTCAAGAGATGATAAGTTTGAAGTTAGGAGGTTTGATAGTGGTGGTATTCGGGAGTTACCGAGTCAGAAACCGGAAGGTATGGGTCTGTACAAGTCGGCTGGTGATATGGGACCCGGACCCGGACCTAAACCTGAAACTGCTTCAGCATCGTTAAACGTTGGGTTAGGTCAGATTGGGAAAGAAAGAGTTCATTATCCAGATGTTAGAGATTTGTATTCATTTGATAAGTTCGCATCTATGAAACATTTTGTGGATGATGGCAAAAGTATGGTTCATCCAAGGGATACTTATTCCAGTTTGACGGGAATTAGGTCTGAGGAGGAACCAATGGGTGCGTCACATTTTAAGGATTATGCAAGAACATCTCCAAGAAAGTTGAGGGTTGACCCGTTAGATTATCGAGGTGGCATACCTTTCTCTAGAGACAACCCTCCATTATCTCACTCGAGATATGAGCAAAGGCAGCATTTGGACCTTCACAGAGACGCTGATCTTGACGTCAATGATGACATGGCGCCATACCGGGAGGAAAGATTTAGTCCTTCAAGAACAGGGCGTCTTGATTCTTTCCGTCTTCAACCAAGAACACAAGAAAAAGATGACTATTTGTATCCATCGGATGAAATCTATGAAAAGATGGATTTACACAAGAGAGTGGATTACAATGGTAGAGATATGCTTACACCAAGTTTATTGGATCGTGTTACACATAGGGCAGAACCTTCTGATATGGGTCACAGGAATATGAGCAGTAGACGTTCATTGGACCGTATTCCTTTAACTGCTACAAATAACATTGGTTTAAGCAGATCGCCAGCTGAAAAACGAGAGCTTCCACGGTATTTTGATCCTGAAAGTATTCATTCTCGCCTTGGGAGGAAAGTTACAAGAGAAGATGATATGCCATACATGGGTATGACACAAGATCGTGAAACAGAACGTTCTAGAGTGGATTATGAGTATGAAAGAGGTTTAAGTCCAGGATCTCGTGAAGAAAGAATGAGAAGCTTCCAAGGGATTTTATATGAAAGAGAACATAAGATGGAGGGCCGTGATCCTCCGTCATATGACTCATCCTGTAGATATCTGAAGAGGAAATACACATTGGAAGATGAAGGCAATAGGATTCCTTCTAGAAACATGATGAGTAGATTTGACACATTTTATAGAAGACACGATCGAGACTTTAGAGATGAAGAGTGGACGGATCAAGATGCTGGGAGGTCAAGGATTTCTGAAAGGATACGTAAGGTTTATGATGATGATGAATTTGTTTATGATCCTGATGAATTTGATCATGGTCATGATCATGATTATCATAAAAGATCATATAAGTATGATGATGAACATGCAAAAGGTTATTCAAGATCTGGTGGTCGGGGTGGGTATAGTTCATACCATCCAAATAGAAGAAATTTTCTTCCCAGATGGAAGAATGCGCCAAGAAGTGAAAATGAGAAGGATGCTGCTGACATTTACTCAAGTGAAATTGATCAGTATGAACCAAAAGAAAATACTAAGGAGTTCAAGCAGCTGGTAAATGATTATTTCTTATCTTTTACCAAAAAGTTGTATGAAAATTCAGTAGTGAGAAGAAGATACATGGAGCAAGGACGGGCAGGTAGCTTGTTCTGCATCGTTTGTGGTGGAAGGTCTGTGTTTCTCTTTACAATTTCTTGATAATTTCTGCACCTTGATCATTTGAAACTATTTGATCTAGAAGATTCAGGGACCCCTATGGTTTTCAGCTTAGGATAACTTATTAATGCAATTGTTTTCTTCGTTTTCCTTCTTTATAAAAGGAGGTTTTGTTTGAAACAAAGTGGTGCTTCTATTGGCCAACTTGTTTCTGGTTGATGAAGCAAAGTCAACTTTTGGACAACTATTAGGTCTTTGCAGGTATCTGTAAAGAGGATAATTTCGAGCCGGTAACATGTTAAGTTGGTACTAAAGAGTATGCTTAGACATGGGTTATGTACACAAAAATGTGCATGTTTTGTTTTGAGCCAAGTCAACTTCTGATATGTTTTTACATCTGAAGTCAACAGCCTTGCACATATGGATTTACTCTAGAGGGGTGATGTTGCACCTGGTTCAAATTGGCTGCTTCTTCAGTAGGGTTGGAGTATGTAACTATGTAAGTGAACACTCACAAGAGATGTTTGCTATACAAGGATTCAAGGGGACAAATATAGTTGCATTGCCATATTTATCTTTCACTTGATGGATTTGTCAGCTTATTGATCTTGGTTTGCTATCTTGAAATTGCTTCAGAGGGCACAAAGCGGCCTAGGTTGCCACTTTTTGTCTGATGTGTTGCCTTTGGATTGGGTGTCGCTTTAGGTTGCCAGATTTTCTGTTCAGTAACTTTGCTAGGGTTTAGAGGATGATAGTTGGACTGTTGGAGCAATTCTTCTTCAGGAAGAAAAAGAAACTAGGATAAAAGATAAAAAAGGAGAAGAGAGAGGGAGAAGATGAGTTTTGAGCAGGGGGGTTCATTATTCAAATCAAAAAACCGAAAATTAAACTAATCGAATTTGTTTTTTCAATTGAATTAGAATGTGTGATTTTCGAGTCGTTTCGACCTGATCTTTGAGTCCGAATTTTATATGTATGTATATATATATATATGTGTGTGTCTGTGTGTGTGTATATATTATTTTCTATGTATATTAATTGTTCTTTTATTTTTGTTTATTGTTTTTCTCATTATTCGAATCAACCGAATTTTAACCCAATTCCAATTTGTTTTACGAACCTGATTTCAAAATTTTGAATTTCGAATAACGCGATCCCAAAAAGTGTGTTAATGTCTTTGTTTTCTTGTCTGAATATAACAGTTTTTATTTTTTGATTTTATGGTATTTAAACCCAAAAAGTGTGTTAATGTCTTTGTTTTCTTGTCTGAATATAACAGTTTTTATTTTTTGATTTTATGGTATTTAAACAGGTTTTTTTGTTAGGTTTTTATTTATATATTTTAGCTTGTTTTGTTTTACATATAGTTTGTCAGTTGTGTTCATTATGTCTAGCCTGTTTAACATATAGCTTGTTTTGTTTTATTTATATATTTTAGCTTGTTATGTCTATAATAATTTTATTATCTTATTTTTGGATATTTGATAAACAAAGTAAAAAAAATATTACCTGGGATAAATATATTTTGAATTTGAATGACAAATGTCTCGGTAATTGAGTCTGCGCCTTTACCTAGGCTTCCAGGACCCTAAGCGCCTCACGCCTTTTAAAACCATTTTCAGTTTTCTAGTTCTCTCGGATAACCTAATAGGATACCTACTGTGAAGATCAATAAAACAGTTTTCTTTTGGGATGTGACCTCTTCGAATACTCTAGCTATTGCAGTAACGCATTGAAGAATTAGAGAAAGTATTCATCTTGTAGCAGAAACGTCATTTATTTGTTGACTTTGAAGTTGTGAGATTTTGATCTCCTTGTCTTGCATATAGAGGGATCTAACTAGGGGTCCATTGCATATGCAATAGTTTGTTGTTTCAGAAAGTTAGTTCGGTTATGTGATACATTACCGGCCATTAACATTTAGCTACATTCTTTTGTACACTTACTCTAACCTTCTAATAACTTTACATTATTTCAGCCTCTCAAAAGAGTTTTTAGACACGCAACGGTTAGCAATGCATGCATTCATGTCACACAAGAGCGGGTTGAGGGCTCAACATTTAGGACTCCTCAAAGCAGTATGTGTTATGTTAGATTGGAACAGTGTTATCCCTGCAGATAGTCCTAGATGGTTTCCAGAACCCATTTCCACCACTGAAGCTTTAGCTCAAAGACAAGATCTTATAATCTGGCCTCCACTTGTCATAGTTCATAACACCTCTATTTTAAGCAGCAATTCGAAAGGCGAGGGACCCACATCTGTAGAAGCACTTGGACAGTATCTCCGAGGTATATTATTTTTCTTCAACATACGTAACATGTTAACTGATTATTGTGACTTGAGGTCATAATAATCAGTTTTAGCTATGTAGGTTTGTATCTGCTTCATTAGGCTGATTATGTTTATTTGATTATTCAAGATTTGAGATTACCATAGTTATCAAATGCGTTATGCGCAGTCAAGGCAAGGCGCATAGGCCTCGCCTTGGGCCTAGGTGCAAAGCGCAAAAAAAGCGAGGGCCTGAGGAAAAATAAGTGCCCTTAAATAAAACATTTAAAACATATTATGTATATGAAAAATAATACTATTCTTCAAATAAAAAAGGCAATTATATAAATTTAATATCATCTATTGAGTCCATCATCATCATCATCGTACTCAGTATATGATGATAATGAGTCCATCATCTAATGAGTCCAAAAGTTCTAAAATAGTCAAGATTCAAATGTGATTCCAAAACTTGAATAACAAAATCATCATCATCATCGTACTCAGTATATCCCACCAATAGCAATGCTATGGTAGGGTCTGAGGAGGGTAAGATGTAGACAGCCTTACCTCTATCCCATAGGGATAGAGAGGCTGCTTCCGGTGAGACCCCCGGCTCGATAACTTGAATAACAAAATGTATCAATATAATGCTTTTTGACTTCTCCTAGATCTAACTTTCAATAGCAACCCTTGTGTTTCTTTTGCTCGGCTTTTATGTTCTCATGTTCTTGGCATAGACAATGCCGAAGTGCTCGCCTAGGAACTAGAAGCGCGTTTATTGAGCCTCGCCTGAAAAATGAGCCTAGGCGCAAGAAGCGAGGGCTTTTAATAACTATGGAGATTACTTCTCTATATCTTTTTTTTACCCCAACTAAAAAGGTTTTGGCTATTGAAGTTATAAACTATAATGTTTGGCCCTTATCACACTAACATGCACGCATATGCTTGATTGATGAGTAGAATCACAAAAACTGGTATTTGTGGTAAAACACTCTATGACTCTTTTTTTTTTGGTTGAAACTCAATGACTCACAAGACTTCTTAAACACTCGATTAGGATCAAACTAAAACATAAGTGGGTATGTATACTCGACTGATCCTAAACCAATTATGACTCAAAAACTATTTGAACAAATAATTAAAGCCAAGCAAATATTCAACTCTATTTCTAGCCACCTTTTAACGTTATCTCTAGTTTTGTTCTGTGAGATACGTAAAACATCAGAATTAAGGGGGAGATTGAAGAATAATCCTAATCTTTTACAAATGAAACAGGTCAAAATTAGAGATAAGGTTAAAAAAGTTGTTAAGAGATTGAATTTGAATATTTGTTTATTTATTAAGCTTACAGGGTTGGGTTTAATTACATGTTTAAATAGTTTTGAGTCATAATAGGTTAATGATTGATAAGGTTTATATACCATGTATTTTTTAGTTTGATATGGGTCAAGTTATTAAGTTATGGGAATTGAGTTTAATAAATAAAAATGAGTCCTTTGTGATTTTGTTTTTCAATTAAAGAATTGTGTGTGAGATCTTGGTCAGCATGTCTTGTGTGAAATTTGTTTGACAAATATTTTTCAAATAAATATTTTATATCTGATTAAAAGTAGTTGTGATTTTAAATATTGGACATAAGAGTAGTCGTTTTGGTCATTTTATATGCAACTTTCTAAAAAACAACCATAATTTGTCGAGCACTCTGATAATTTGATTATCATTTAACACCCAATTTTTTCACAATTAATGAACACAATTATCAGGTTTAGGTTTAAGTGGTGGGAAAGTTAAGCTCGGGAAGCCTGCAAACTGCAGCATAATGTTAGTTAAATTTTTGGGCACATTTTCTGGATTACAAGACGCAGAAAAGATTCATGATCACTTTTTAAAGAAGAGACATGGAAGAAAACATTTTGACCAAATTAGTTCTAGCAAAGGGAAGAGCAACCGTGAAGAGAGTGCAGAGAAAGAGACAGAACGGGTGTTATTTGGGTACATGGGTATTGCTGAAGATTTGGATAAAGTTGATATCGATACCAAACGCAAGTGTTCAATCAAGAGCAAGAAGGAAATTCAAGACATAGCTGATGCTCCTGTGAAACCTGGTGAGTAAGCACATCTAGTTAATGAATTTTAATTAACTTTTTTTTTGGTTATTTTGGATTTGTTATTACTTACAAAACCTACCAATGTAATGAACCTTTAGTTTGGTTGAAACTTATGTATCTTTTGGTGTTGCTAGAGGCTTTTATAGCATTATTACTGATTTAAAGTAGAAGCTTTAGCGATAAACATACTTTAATAATCGTGTTTGTTTAATAACTAATTCGTAAATTTACTAGGTTATCTGGTTATGACTGCTTCAGTGTACTAATAGTGGTCAGTTACTAATGATGATCATTTTCTATTAAAGGACCGATTCAAACTGATTAGTAATAGCTTACTATTCATGATGACCATTGGTAATCAGTCAATTATGAGATCGAGTATGGTGGGTTAGTCAAACATTCAAACTCTTCCTTAGTGGGTTAATCTAACATTAATGGATTAAACGAACATAAACAGGCTAATCAAGCATTATTTTATTAAAAAAATGATGATTTCTCTTAAATTAACTATTTGAAATACTTAAAACATTTGGAATATACCATATGTCTTCTAATATAAATTTGAATTTTTTTTTGTAATAACTCGTATCCTGTTGTATATTATTCATGCAGTCATAAATCTATTCTTCACCTTACTGTTACAACATATCACCAAATAGCTTTTTTACTTCTCAACATAAATGACCATAGCTGATTAAATTTTCTATATAACAAATAATACGAACAAAACTATGTAAGGGGGGCATAACAAAGAGTTCATGCACAAATAAAAGAGAAAACTATGCAATCTTGTTAAAGAAATGATTACATTTGTAAATTATGTTAGCTATAGTTACAAACTTATTGGTTTGGTTTGGTTCAGTTAACTTTCGGTTTATGGGACGCATTTAATCATAACCACAACGGATTTATTAGTTAATCCAAGAACCTTAATCCAAGAATATTTATGAATGAATGGGTACTTCACAACTTGTAACTAGTATCAATATTTAATTTATTTCCCTTTTGATTTTAAGTAAAACAAACTATACTAAAATTGTTATGATATCAATATCACTAAATAAATGTCACAAACTAAAAAGAGTTTTTTGAACTATATGCTGTTTACAAGAGCCGTGAACTTGTTTCTTATTGTAAACTAGTAATTTACCCGCGCTTTGCGCAGTAAAATCGGTCGGTAAACCCCGGGTGTTGCAGTGGCGAATAAATTCAAATTCAGTCAATAGTAGCTACGTTCGTTACGGTATTTGAAGTAAAACAAAATGGAAACAAAAAAAATTAAAATTAAAATTAAGGTAGGCCAATGGGGTGATGTCGGTTGGTCTCGGACGACAGCAGCGAGTCAACGCAAATTTAGTCAATATTAGCTACATTCGTTATGGTACTGGAACTAAAACAAAATGAAAAAAAAATTGAGGTGAGCAAATGGGGTGACTTCGGTCGGTCCCAAACGCTGAGGCAGTGACTCTACGACACTCGCATAACATATTATAATTTTTTTGTTAACATATTTATAACAATGTTTATTCGGTAGATAAACTCAGGCGTTCGTAAAACCCAATCGTTCGGCGAGTCGACTCATATCGGGCGTTCTGGTGGTGAATCGGTAAAACTAGGGCACTGGTAAAATCCGAGCTTTCCGGCGAAGGGTCAACGTGAATTTTGTCGACTTCGTTTACATTTGTTACGGTACCAGAACTAAAATTAAGTTCGGTAAAACCCGAGCGTTGTCGGTACCAGACGTTACGTGATGAGTCGGTAAAACATGAGTATTGTCAGTCCCGGACGTTGTGGCAGTAAGTCAAAAAAAAACAAAACGTTTGTTACGAACCTAGAAAAAAAGACAAAAAAAATAACATACTAATAAACAAAAAAATATATATATAAAAAAATTGGACCGTTGAGGTGGTGCCACTTGGCCCAGTTAGGCCTTGCGGCACCAGCCATCAACTTTACTTATATACTAGTGATTTCTCGTGCGCGTTGCGCCAAATTCTGTCGGTACCTGACTGTTGAAGTGGAAAGCTAATGCGAACACTGTCGGTACCAGCTACATTTGTTACGTTAATGGAACTAAACAAAAACACATATTCTTCAAATTAATGTATTTAAAAAAAATCAAAAAATATAGCTGCACTCATATAGCTTATTATATAAAAAATTAATGAATTTAAAACAACGTTTTTCCTTCAGTTGGTAAAACATGAGCGTTGCGACGAGTGTTAATCTGAGTGTTGTTGGTGAAGCCCGGGCGTTGGTAAAACTTGAGCTTTGAAACACGGGCGTTGGTAAAACCCGAGCGTTAGACGACAAGCAGACGCAAATATGGTTAGTATCTGTTACGTTCGTTGGGGACGGGGTATAAGCATAATTTAAAAAAAACAAACAAAAACGTACACATTTTGAAAAGGCAAAAAAAAAGCAATAAAGTAAAATAATCTTGTGGCACGGACAAGTCATATTTACTAGTATATACTAGTGATTTACCCGCGCACTGCGCGGTAAAATTGGTCAACAAAACCCGGGTGCTGCAGTGACAAATAAACGCAAATTCAGTCAATAGAATGGGGTGACGTCGCGGTCGATCCCTGACGCTGAGGCAGTGACTTAGGACACTTGTATAACATATTATAATTTTTTTCTTACCATACTTAAAACAATGTTTATTTGGTCGGTAAACCCGAGCGTTGGTAAAACTTGATCATCGAAACATCGAGTCGTCTCGTATTCGGGCATTTGTGGTGGTGAGTCGATAAAACAGGGGCACTGGTAAAAAACAGAGCTTTTCGGCGGTGGGTCAACGCGAATTTCATAGTTTTCGTTTACATTTGTTACGGTATAGGAACTAAAATAAACTTTGGCAAAACCTAGGCGTTAGTAAAACCCAAGCGTTGACGGTATTGGACATTGCGCGATGAGTCGGTAAAACCCGAGCATTGTTAGCCCCGGACGTTATGGTGGTAAATCAACACGATTTTAGTAAAACAAAAAACATAATGCCTGTTACGAATCTAGAAAAAAGACAAAAAGAAAAACATTTAACCAATAAAAAAATTAAAAACAAAATTTAGCACAAATTAAAAAACAAACATATTTTGAAAGGCAAAAAAAGTAAAATAATCAAAAATGAATCTTGTGACACCGACATGTCTACTTTACTTCTATACGAAACGTCGAGTACATTCGCATTCGGCGTTTGTGGTGATGAGTCGGTAAAACTGGGGCGCAGGTAAAAAACCGAACTTCTCGGCGGTGTGTCAACGCGAATTTCATAGATTTCGTATACATTTGTTACGGTATCGGAATTAAAATAAAGTTTGGCAAAACCCGGACGTTGATAAAACCCAAGCGTTGTCGGTACTGCACGTTGCGCTATGAGTCTTAAAACCCAAGCATTGTTAGCCCCGGACGTTGTGGCGGTAAATCAACACGATTTTAGTAAAACAAAAAACATAATGGTTATTACGAATCTAGGAAAAAAACAAAAAAAAAACATTTTACCAATAAAAAAATAGAAAACAAAATTTTGCACCGATTAAAAAACAAACAAACAAACATTTTTTGAAAGGCAAAAAAAACCATAAAATAATCAAAAGTGAGTCTTGTAGCGCCGACATATGTACTTTACTTCTATTTAGATAATAGATAATAAGGTGAGGGGACTGAGTTCTTGAGGTTGCATACTATTGGCATGTGTATAAAGCCTCATAATTCTTATTTAACCATCTTAATAAATAATATCCACAAGCTCACCTGATACAACAAATTAGGGATTAGGGATGAGATCATACCGACCGATTGCAGTACCGAAAATCCCAAAATTTGGTACCGGTATCGAAATGTTCGGTTCGGTATCGGTATTTCATGCAAAATTCGGGAAATATCGGTACCGTAGCGGTACCAAAAACTCAAAACTTGGTACCGACGGTACCTAATCGATACCGAATGCGATACTGGTACCGATCGATACCCGTACCGAAAACGCTCGTCCTTACAACAAATAAGTGGCGAACTTAGTTTATGTGATTTATGCTAACAAGGCCCAAACCTAAAATCTTGAATCATTCAACATTTCAACTTACCGTGTTCTTGTGATGAAAAGCCTAGTAAGCAAGTGGCGCGCCACGGACTAAGCTTTTACTAGGTGTTTATAGATCAGTTTTTAGTCGGTTTTGGGTTCAAACCAAATCAAAACCATAATTTTGGTTCTTCGGTTTTAGGAAAATCGTTGATTTAGGTTTTAGGTTAGTCATCGGTTATGGGTAGGTTTCCTGGACTCTGGTTTACGCTATCCATCTATAGCTAGTGCTTACACCCAAATCTCTCAAAGCTTAAAAATGAAACAAAAGTTACGTGGGTGAACATACCACAAACGTGAAAACCAGTTCGTTTATAAACTACTCGAGATCGGCTTGCTAAAACCTTGAATCTAACCGAGTTTAAACGATTTCAATCTTATATTAAAGCTCACTTAATAGACAACCTAAAACTTGACCACAGCGCATCGAGCTTGACTAAGTTCGCAAATCTAAACCTAAACAGGTCTTCCATTATATATAACTATTCAAGCTCGATAAGTGAAACTTGAGGTTGGGCTCGTTTATTAAATGAAATCCAACAGAGGACTGGGCTCGGGCTCGAGCTCACACAAGTTAAGACTGGTTCGGTTCTAGCCTTTAGCGAGCCAATCCCGATAGCTCACAAGCAGTTTGTTTGGCTTGTTTACAGTCTT
This sequence comes from Bidens hawaiensis, assembly GCF_021521415.1. Taxonomy (NCBI): domain Eukaryota; kingdom Viridiplantae; phylum Streptophyta; class Magnoliopsida; order Asterales; family Asteraceae; genus Bidens; species Bidens hawaiensis. The sequence goes on along the minus strand of NW_027497301.1, from coordinate 28,915 downwards.
AGACATAGATAATGATCAAGACTGTCCAGAATAAACAAATCAAACACAGCACTTATGTGATGTTCTAGCATTTATTCAAATCTGAAATACCAAATGTCACATAGCTTTACAGAAATCACGAAAAACACAATCTATAGAACATGGTACCATGTTCCGAAAACCATTAATACACATACATTAAGCAGTAGCTGATGCTCCTTCAGCTGGCCAGAACTCGGTTTTCTTCCCGGTCTTGGAAACCGTCTGCAGAACTGCATCGGGTTGCACGTTACCCTTCACAGTCACCTTTTGTTGCTCAAGATCAACATCAAAAGTTTCCACCCCTGAATATAAAAATAAAAATAAAAAAACTTGTATCAACTATTTCATGTTGGAAATTTTGATTGTTTTTCGAAAGCGAATAAAAAGATAAAAAAACGAACCTTCCATTTTGCCAAGAACCCTCTTCACAGCCCCAACACAGCCGCCACATGACATACCAACCTTAAGAACAACGGTCTGCATATGAATTTGTAAGCTATTAAGCGAATAGTCATATATATCACAGTTAACATAATACGTCAGCAATGCAGATAGTAAAAATATGGTTACTTGATATAAAATTTGAATATTTTTTAATAGATGTCCAGTTTGAAACTTATAAAAAATTAAGGCTGTAAACGAAGCAAACCGAACCGAACAAAGCCTTGTTCGTGTTTGTTGTTTTTGCATTGAACTTGTTCACGAACACTAACCAAACAAAATTGCATGTTCATGGTTTGTTCATTAAGAAAATAGATTCGTTACTGTTCGTTCATTCGTAATCGAACACAAACAAACACACGACAGTTTGAAAATGAAAAACAACATCGTCAATCCCAAACATTAGAAACAACCATCCATAAGACAGATCAAGCTAAAACAAAATTCAAATATATAAAAAAAAATCTTTTTTTATAGGGTGGCAGTTAGAGTTTCCCGACTAATCTGAAGGGAAAATTCTATAGGGTGGCAGTTAGACCTGCAATGCTATATGGAACAGATTGTTGGGCCATCAAGAAGGCACAAGTGCGGAAGATGGAGGTAGCAGAAATGAGAATGCTACGTTGGATGTGTGGGCACACAAGGCTAGACAGAATAAGAAACGTTGTGCTTCGCGAGAGATTAGGGGTGGCGAACATAGCAGACAAGATAAGAGAGTGGAGATTGAGATGGTTTGGACATGTAAAGAGAAGACAGACGACGAATCCTGTTAGATCCGTAGAAAACATTACTATAGAGGGGAGGAGGGGTAGAGGACGACCGAAATTGACTTGGGATGAGAGGATTAGGCATGATTTGATAGACCTAAACCTCTCTGAGGACATGGTTGAGGATAGGAATTCGTGGAGAAGTAGAATTAAAGTTAAGGATTTTTAGAGAGAATTGAATACCTTAGGGCTTAGACTTAACTTATTTAGGTCACATACCATAATGGTATTTCCCTTACATACTTTATTATTATTATTATTAGCTTTTATATTGCGGTTAAACTGTGACCTTTTTATTAATATTATTATAATTAGTAGTAGTTTTTTATATAACTGTTAAACTTTGATTTCCTTTTTTGCTTCATACACATGTTCTTAGAGCCGAGGGTCTCTCTGGAAGCCACCTCTTTATTCCTTTGGATAGAGGTACGGTGTGCCTACATCCCACCCTCCCCAGACCCTACCTATAGCTCTGCTGTCGGTGGGATTTTACTGGGTATGATTGATTGATTGATTGATAAAAAAAAATCTTTAATGAACCAGGTAAACAAACAGACATAAACAAACATAAACGAACGTTCACAAACACATTAACCTGCATTCACGAAGACAACTGAACGAACAAGACCTTTGTTCATGTTCGTTCATTTAACTAATCGAACAGAGTTCCTTGCTTATGTTTATTCCTTTAGTAAATGAACAAACTTCCAGCCGAACGTTGGGCTGGTTTACAGCAGTATAAAAGATTAAATTTTTCTGTGTAAGAAATCCCAACTAACCTAAAACTATATTAACTGGGGGTGTTCTTCGGGTTCATTTTTCGGGGGGTCGGGTTCTTCGGGTTTCAAAGTTTTAAATCTTAACCCAAAACCCAACCCAAATCTCTCACGGGTTTTTCGGGTCCGGGTAATTCGGGTTGGGTTAATTGGGTTTCGAGTATCCTAGAAAATGAAAAAAAACAAAAAAATTTAAAAAACTTCAATGCCAAAATTAAAACAACATATTCTGGTTTGCTCGTAACGCAAATAATCAAATAATAAACCAACATAACTTGATAAAGTCATAAAACAATTCAAAAGAAGAGTAAAACTAAGTAACTAACTCGAACCATAATCGTCTTCAATCAGTTCAATTACGGTTGCTATTAGTAATAAACGGAAAGCATAAATTAACAATAAGCAATCGATCCATAATAGTTGTAATGAAAACAGGCTAACTTTAGAGACTAACACTAAGCCTATTATACCTAAAAATATATTTAATTTCAAAACTAAAAGTTTATTCGGGTCGGTTAGTTGGGGTTCGGGTAGAGGTTATTTCGGGTAATTTAACCCGTATGGATAACGATAAACTAGGAATCAAGTAAATATTTTATAACCTCAAACCTATAAAAATTCACCCAATAGACTTGTATAATGCCAAACTGAATAGCAATTTGGTAATTCATCTTAAAACAGAGTCACAAATACAGCAATCAGTATTTGAAGATATAATTGTAATACAAACTATTATCAAACATAAAAATATTTCATAGGTAACGTTGACCAAAAAAAGTCAACATGGAGAAATGTAAATCTGAATTAGGGAAAGAGAAATCAGGATGAAATAAAACCGATCCAAACAACAAATAAAAGTAACCCTAGATTTGAATTGTACCTGCGACATAATTGAAGGAGATTAGAGAACTGGGTTTTGATTTTGATTTTTTAATAAAGATGAATGGATTGATTCGAGTGGAGTGGATGATGATGATGGTGTTTATATTTATAAATAAATAAAGAAAGAAAGGGGGCAAAACATTAAGGAAAGAGAAACACGTTTTTAGTGGCGGTCGTCACCTCTCACGTTATTTCCTTGACTTCTTTTCCTTAAAAGAGAGTCTAGATTTTTTCTAGAAGTACGACTCAAGAATGTTTTAAAAACCGGTATTTTACTTATACCAACTAGTTGAGTCGTGAGGTTCAATCGAGTTGAATGGTTTATTATATAATTCCATATAAATACAACTCCAACTCAAAAAATAACCCTAAAATTACATTAATAAGCATCACACATGAATAATAATCGAGTCAAACAGGAATAGGAAGTTTGTACTTTGTATATGAAATTAATCAATTACAAAAGATGTAAAGACACCAACATTGGATTTGTAGGATACAAAATTAGTTGATTAACGAATCTTTGTTTATTGTTTACTTGTTTTTAATTTTATCCACTAGGTTAAAAGTCATTTTCAAAAAATATGGAGCGCAAAAAAACATCAAAAATCTCTTGGTTTAAAGCGGTATTTTTTTTAAAACCAGCGGTGCGATATTCTAGCTAAGCGCCTAAAAATACCGAGCTCTAAATACCGGTTGCCTTACCAAAATATGGTATAACCGATTCAACCGGCCGGTACGTACCGGTTTTTAAAACATTGAGACTTTCTTTTTTGTGTCAAGCTATCACACTCTTTAATTTAGAGAGCTCTGTTGTTTTATTCTGGTCAAACTATGTTGTCTTAACCGGGTCCACGCTAGGTTCAGACTTTTGCTTGGGCGTTTTATGGGAAACCATACCGTCGGTTGCCACTTGACAATCGTTGTGCCGTCACAAGAGAAGAACTCTCTGATGTAACACACGGTTAAACGAAAACCCGGGTGGGGCTCGGGATCTGAATTGACAACCTCGCAAAGCCTAACACATATCATCCATTGCTAATGTCCACTAATAATGACACGAATGAAGATCAAACTTGGGTCTCCAAGCTTTCTTACTACTATGCCACAACTGATGGATGTTAAAAGAGTCTAGATGCTTTCATTTTCAATTTTAAGCTAACTCTACATTATAGTTTGACAAGTTATTACGTTACATGTTTGTTTAATAAATAATTAAGCTTGATTTGATTGGTAAGAAAGAAAATGACATAAAAACTTTGGTTCGAATTTAAGTCAATTGCTTAAGATTCTCGAGTTTCAAGTTTGACAACGTAGGATTATATATCTACGTGTTTCTATTCGTCGAATGTCAGGATACCTATTAGTTTATTATGCCATTCTTATAATCATATAATTTTATTTTTGGACAACTATAACAAATTAAAATAAGATAAATTTCATGCATATCTTTTAATATCTAAATATATAAAATTAATCGTGATATAATTCCAAAAAAAATGTTAATGCTTCAAATCATAATAAAAACAAATATTATTGAGATTATAGACCATTAATGGGGTTGGATTTGATGGGCAATAGTTTAAGTGATTATTTTTCCTTTGACCGATTTTTGAGAAAGTTCTTCAAAAACCATCTTTCACTAAAGTCATCTTTTTTTTTTTTTTTTAGTAGAGGATAAATTGATAATTTATTAAGAAAGCTATGTTCAATACATAAGTTCTAGAAACAATGCACCATGATTTTAAAAATCAAACAGGCCGGCAAGACCGGTTAAAATCTGATAAACTAATTAGTAAAAGGGATATACGAAATAGCACGTTTTCTTAAAAAGAAAAGAAAGCAATTTTGTATTTAAAGGAAAGTCACCAAATCTACCAAACCTTAACGGTTAAACAACTTAACATCATTGTTGTTGGCTCATACGAAAATCAAATCTGTACTGGTTATTTGTGTAGTACATATGTACTTTTCATAGTTTCATTATCCGAATATATTTGTAACTTAATTTGCATATAATAAAAATACTAACAAAAAAATATACTTGCATAACATTAAATATGGATTTTGATCAAATACAAATAAAGTTAGTGTGCTAAACGTGAGAAGTGAAGGAATCGACCAAATCACGTGGTTTTGGATTTCGTCAATCCTTACGAAGCGTGAAGCATCCCTAATTAATGAAGCAGAATACCTGAACAATTGAAGAATTCCTGTTTCTCATTGATAGTTGATTTCTTACAATTAATAAACTGATCAATTGAACCAATCGATCAAGTGTAAATACCTAATCAACTAATCAATTGAAGAAATCAAAACATCGATTTTGTTTGCTAACTATTTTGTGCTTGCAAAGTTTCTTGAAACAACGATAATTTTTGCATGTGTTTAACTGAAATTACTTTCAATCGGTCAATTGATTGATCAATTATAGTTGCATAGATGGGAAATCGGTCAATTGAAGCAACAAAGTGTGCGATTTGCCAATCAATTTGTAGTTACATGGGTGTTTTTGAAGCAGATTATTTGAGGAAGAAGAAGAAGAAGCATATTCAATAATTACTCTACTAATAAAATAATTACGCTTGTTGAAACGAGTAGTGTAATTTAATTACACTAATATAGTTTACAAAATTACTCTAGATGTAAACTATATAGTGTAATTAAATTAAATTACTTATAAAATAAATATAGCGTAATTAAATTACACTATGTGTTTTTTGTATTATCAAGTAATTACGCTACAAACATAATTTTTATTTATTTACAAAAATGCCACGGCCTCCTATTGTGTTTTAGTTCGCACGTTTTGTACATTTTTTTTCATTTGTATGTTAACTTTACCCCATTAAATATATAGATGGGTAATATAAAAAATTATAGGAAGACAAAGATAATCATAATCAGAAAATTGTATCAACCAAAATAGATTTTTGATTATTTTTTTAATATATATACAAGAGTATAAAATATACATAGGTTAACATTTGGATAATGGTAATGGGTTATTAGGTACAGTGGGGTTTAAGTTATTCTATAAAGGGGGATAAAAATGAGAATGATGAGATTGCTTTGTAGGGTCAAATTAAAATAAGAAGTATGATTTTTGTATGAAGGCTAAGAAATAATCTAGATCATTAATTTTGAATTTGAAAGGTTGAGTTTAGTTTGGGAAAAAATCATGTATAAAACAAAGGGAAGGCCAAAAAAGGAAATCACATAGATGTTGACTTTCTCTATTCACATGCAAGTCACATGTCAATTTCTCCTATCATTTTAAAGCGTTCATAACTTTTTTATATGACATCATTTTTTAATAAAAAATAATCTTAATAACAAGCGTTTTTTATCTTTAATATAAGTATCATATTGTTATAAAAAAATAAAAAAAAAGTTAGTGGGTTTTTCATATATTGTTTTATAGGTATGACCGTTGTGTTTTACCAAATTGTGTTTTACAAACTGTGTGTTATCAAATTGTGTTTTAACATAATTTTTAATGTTTTTTTTCTCCATTGTGTTTTTAAGTTTAACATATTTTTATTAATTGTGTTTTAGTATGATATGTTTTATGTTGTGTTTATATTTTCTTTTTTTTTTCATTGTTTATTTTCACCTTTTCATCTTCAATAAGGCTATCCGTTATGGTGGGGGCATCGAAACCCCTCCACCGTGCCACGTCAACACCATGTCATCGCCTCGTAGAAAACGGGCCATCAAAACCCGCCCCACTATGATTTAATGCCCCTTGGGCGCCTCCAATATATATATGTGTGTGTATGTGAGAGATGAAGAAAGAGAGGGCCGACCACCCTCCCTTCCGCGCCCGTCGTCCAGACGACCGTTCTCCCCCTCCGCTCCCTCACCAATGGCGCCCCGCGGTGGTGTTCTGCGCCCTCCACGCCCCGTTCCTCCCCCTTCCGCGCCCCATAGCAACCAGCCTAACCATGATCACACATCCACACCAACCATAACCACCCCCACCATAAAAAAGCTGGTGTTGTTACAGTTGATTCCGGCAGCCACCTCCACCACGAACGACCACTGCCACCCGCCACCACCACCTCTGTCAGCCGACTACCGTTCACCATCCCCAAATCCTAATTAATCTTGAAAAAGTCGTTTTTCCGTTCACCTCTGCTGTCGAGTCCACACGGCCACATTGCTTGACAACGCAATCGCCTTGCCGGAATCAACACAACGTTTTTCCAGCAAGTTGCAGGTCTCGTGTTTTTCCGGCGAGGTGACCAATATGGATGGTGAACGGGAGGCTGGTTTCAACAGTGACGGTGGTGGTGTCGTCGGTGGTAAAGAGGTAACTGTGGAGGAGGGAGGAGGTGGAGTTGGTGGAGAGGGAGGTGAAGAAAGTGGAGCTCCGACGATATAAGGCCATCACCGGCAGCAACGGTGGTTGTTTATGAGATCTGGCGGAAGGAGATGGGTGAAATGCTGAATGGAAGTGGGTTTTTTTTTAAATAAAAGAGTTTGACCAAACTACCCTCCTTCCTAGCCTTCTTAGGAAAATCGATTATCCTGTCTGAACTCAACCCATGATTTGTAATCACAAACAAAAACCACTAAAAATAATGAAAAAATAATAAAAAAATCATAACTCAAAATTTAATTAAAAAACAAAAAAATGCAAAAGCACAAAAGTGTTTTCACTGTCTTCCTCGTTCTAAGAAAAAAAACTCGAAAAAGACACAATGTTGAGTGAAAAAGATCATTGTGTCTTTTTGTTTATCATTATGCATTGTGTTTATTTTCGTTATTGATTGTGTTTTTTTCTAGCATTGTGTCTTTTTTTTCTTATTATTGTGTTATTATTATTATTATTATTTTTTGAGGATTTTTTTGTGTTGTCACAAATCTTTCTTACATTTTTTATTTTTGTCTCCCTTATATTTTAACTTTACCCTAGGTACGTAAGCATATACATTTTTATTTGGTAAAACGTTTACATTTTATTTAGTACAACATACAATTTTTACTTGTTTTATATTTAGTATTAAGATTTAATTTTAAAAAAATAAAGAAGATAGGTGGAGCTAGGTGAATGGGCGCCCACCCCACCGGCTCAATACAACTCTTTTTTACTGTGCATGCTCTTAATAAGGATTTTTTATTATTATTTTGTTTCAACTTCAAACGATGAACATGGAAGAATTGTATGCATTGCTATAAAGTCATGATAGCTTTTAGGATTTAGATAAAATAGTAAGCTAAGAAACAAAAAATGTGGCTAAGGTGATAAAAAATAAGTAACAAAAGATTAAGCAAAACGTAAGTGTATAAAAATGCTATATGCGGCAAGTAGTGTCCCAAATCAAAAGTCTACGGCAAAACTCATGACGCCAATGTTTGGGTTTACTGAAATCTATAGTCAACAGTAATCCGCTGTAGGTTCCAACGCGGGTTGATCTAACAACTATCTTTGGATCAACCAAACTTGGTGCTAGCGGAAATCACACCAAGTCACCTTTTGGTCTCGGATCTTGAGAGTTATTTTCGGGTGGAGGGAAGAGAGAGAGTGAGAGAGAGAACAAGAGAGAAAGTAAGATAGATGAGTTAGAAATTTGGCAAAAGGATTAAGGGTTCAAGAGTGTGTTTCTTATGACATGTTTCCCTATTTATAGGAAGCATGCATGAGAAGCTTCATTTTATTTCCAATGGCCCAATGGGCTTACATGGCCTTGGGCCCAAACATACAAAATGGCTCATAAGCCCAAAAACATAAACAAACCAATACAAAAGACTAAATATACAAAATGGGACCTAACAATCTCCCTCTAGTCTTTAGTATTGGAACCCGTCGGTATCATACACCAAGCATTCGTCCTCGGACAGTGGAAGTTCAACAAGTCTCCTGATGAACTTGTTGAAGGCTTCAACTATTCGGTCGGTGTTTTCACGACCAATATCCTCGTCGGTTTGCAACGGTGAGTGGTAGAGCTTCAACACGTCCTCCATGTGTAATCCCATAAGCTCGTGCTCGTCAAACACACGAATCTCGTGCATGTTCCGGCAGTGGATGACGGCCTCACCTGTCTTGTTATCGAATTCCCAACCGATGAATTCTCGGAGAGTGTTAAGAATACATGGCTCACCATGATAAATGATGTGACAGTCCTTTGGTGCCCTATACCTCCACATAGTTCGTGGCTCTCCGGTGGCTGGGTCGATTTCTTTCGGGTTCTTGTACTTACGACCCTTATTCAACTCGAAGTCCTTGTACCCGACTTTCGATTGATGATGTAGATGAGTGGTGACCCAGCCTTCCAATGTATCATCATACTCACCTCGGCCCAGAGCTTTTCGAAGATAGTTGATGTCAAGTTCAGGCAACACTTCAGCTCGTGATGGTTGAGGTAGATGAGATCTCCGCTAAACCTTCTGATAGCCCAGCAACTGTTCTCCCTGTTGTACTTTGCATACACGATCAACGAATCATCGTGATAGGGGTAATTGAGGGAGTGGGTACTGGCACGACTTGACACAATATGGGACCTTCTTTTCTTCTTTGGTGCGGCGTGTGCCAAGTCGGCGGCTGGATTAAAGACTGGATTACTAGCAGGTGCAGTAGAAGCTTGATCTTGAGCAGGCGGAGTGTCTGGATTTGGCGAGTAGTTGATATAATCATCTTCTATTGCCTCCTCCGCATGTGTTTGAACCAGTTCGAGAGTTTTCCCGGCTTCAATAAAAGCATCCATCATTCCTGCAAAATCACTTGCATCATCAAACAACTCTTTATATATACTTTGAATCCTTAAGTCAGCTTCCCTGACTTTGCTTGCCGAGTCGTGTGCAGCAGGATCTTGAACATGTTCTTGAGTATGTGGAGGTGATTGAGTGTTACCTCCACCTCCACCTCCTGCTGCACTGGCCCATCCGTCTCCACCGTCACCTCCATCATTGTTATCATCATCTTCATCAAAACTATTGTGGACATTGTCGTCCACGTCATCACCTTCTTCATCATCCTCGTCATCACTTCTTCCTCATCATCACCTTCATTTCCACCATCATTATCACCAGCTTGGACCTGAGGTTGTACTGTTTGTTCAGGACCCAAGCTGGTACCTACACCACTTCCGCCTTGGCCAACCTGTTGTACAATCCGACCAACAGTTGCCTCGCCTTTCGAACCAACAACCTAAGCTCCTCGCAAGGCCACACTAGGACCTGTAGTAGGTTGTGTTCCACCCAACTAAGAAGTCTCACCTGACCTTCTCCAACTCTTGAAAACAACATCAAGTCTGTCCTCTAAATTGTGAAAATCGTCATCCCTCATTCCCATCAGATCTGAGACAGCTTGATATTTGCTCACAAACTCTTCATTCGTCTTCAACTGTAGTTCATTCAGACAGTCATGCTCCTTGATCTTTGCTTGAATGGCCTATATCTCGGTTCAAAACTGAGTATTTTCTGCAATTAGTGTATCGAGAGAGGCTGAGGAGACTAACTGTCCTTCCAACATCGAGACTCTGGAGATTGTTGCTTCGTTAGCAATGTCCCATTTGATTGTAGCATCCTCAATCATCTTGTTCAAGCGTTCTTCAAGAGCATCAGCAGCTTTCAAGTTCTTTTCAAGTGTTTCAACCCGATTAGACACTTTCTTGTACTCAGCTCGTTGATTAGCATTCGCTAACGCTTCATTGTTGAGAAGTTTTTGTTGCTTCTGAATGTGAGTTTGGAGTTTATTGATCAGGAGTCGTTGGCTTTCAATTAGAGCATCATTCAACTTCTTCTGTTATTCTAAGGTTTGAACCCTTGACACCAACTTTGCATTTGCTATGGCGTCCTCACGCTTTTTCTTCTTCTGACTCTTAACATACTCGAGCAATACCAACTCCCGCTCAGCCCTCTTAGCGTTTGATTCCTCCAGGGCGATGATCCTATCGAGGTTAGGATCAGCGTATACTAGAGGCGTCACAAACTTTCCTCGGGCAATGGGTTTTGGGGATAGGATAGTGGTTGGTGGTGTGTCGGAGAGAATGGGTGGTGAAGTTGTTTGGAATGGCATTGTGATGGATTGGGTAGGTAGTGGTGATGTTGTTGAGGTGGGCAGTGTTGAGAATAGAGGTGTGTAAGGTTTGGGTTCTATGGTTGATGGTTGAGGTTGTGTTGGTGGGGATGTAATGAAAGTTTGTGTCCATAAACTTGTTAATTTGATGGATGAGCTGAAGACGGGTGATGTGAATGGTGAGGTGATCAAGGCTTCGGTTTCGGTTGGTTGTTCGGGTGGTGTTGTGATTTGAGGTTGTTGTGGAGGTGGTGTGGTTGTTTGTGGTGAAGTTGGTATTTGTGGTAGGAAATTTGATATCGGTTGGTCTTTGGGTGAAGGTTCAGGTGAGGAGTCGGGTGAGTCATGGAGCATAGTTTTGGTTGGTTTGGCTTAGGCTTTCTTTCTGGTTTTGGGTTTCTTGTAAACAGGTATCCTAATCATAGCCACATCTAGGTCTTTAAGGGCTTTGGCTAAGGCTTCTAGTGAGACTACTTGTGGGTCAGGTTTAGAGGCAGGTTTACCTTTTGTGGAAAGCTTGACGACGAGCTTGGAGGACTCCTTGGAGTCTCCAAGCCTCTTCAACCGCTTCAAGGTTTTCTGCTCTCCTGCTCTTCCTCCTCCTCAACAGCCTTTCCTTTTCCAGAAGAATCACCAACAGAAGGCTTGTCGGCTGCCTTCCGTTTCAAGTCATGTTTAGCCTTGGTTCGGTCTTCAGGCGGTTCATCAGATGAATCTTGTTCAGCTTCAACCTCAGACTCATATGCTCTAATCTCCCCCACTTTCTTGCTCAGCCTCATCCCCAGCAGGCTCGGTTTCCTCAAACTAACCAAACTTAGGACCTGGCCTTGGTCCTTGATACTGATGACCTTTGCCCTTAGTGCTCAACAAAACCCCAAAGATCGACTCCTTGATTTCGTTCACATGATAAGGCTCGGGCAATGACTTCTTATAACCTTCTTGTGAGGAGGTCTGGGAGCGTCGGGTATCATATCATCTAGTAGCATCTGCACAAACCTCGGGTACATGAGCCACGTTGACTGATTCTTTGCATTTGCCATCATGCATAGGAACAGCCTCCTGGAATAGTTAAACTTCTCCCGGGTCGTCAGTACAAACATAATCCGTACCCAGTCCACCCTCATACTATCAAATCCACCACGGATGTCTACAAAACAGAGAAGCACTATGTGAAAGAGAAATCTCCAATAAGGCGGGAGATGTTTCTTCTCCAAGCCCTTCTCATACACATAATCAGGCTCGTCTTTGATCTTTAGTGCACGCCTGATATCTCCTTCTGTAATAATCAACTCCTTCCCAGCAACCTTTGTCTTGATTGATAGAGCATCATTAGATGGTGATGCAAAAGCCCAGAACTCTGTAACCCGTTTGGTGTAGATGGTCAGGTTAGCAGTGATGGCATACTCAAGGGGTGACAGCTTGAGCCCCTTGACCATGGAAGTAAACACCTTGTTTGCTTTGGCTTTTGGTTCCCCGAGAGCACAATATAGATTATGACCCTAAAATAATCCATTAAGATCATGAGAATCATCATTAAACAAAATTAAACAAGATAAGTTATATACAGATGCTTAAGTATACACAAGGTATTTAACTAAATTAATTACATATAGTTAATTAGTTATATACATTTTTTGGTTTAATAAGTTAAAAAGTTGATTTTAATCTATTAATAAGTTAAAAAGTCCAAAGTATATTGTCTTTGCATGTCCAAAACAGTCCAAACAGTTCATATATGTCCAAACGGTCCAGTAGCTTGAGTCCCAAAACTTGAAAAATTTGCTAAGTATGAAAATTTCGCATTGCCTTAATTTCACTTCGCATGGGATGCGAAGCGAAACAGAGATTTATTTCGCTTCGCATGTCCAGGCGAAGCGAAACAGAAACGTATCTCGCTTCGCATGTCCAGGCGAAGCGAAACAGAAATGCATTTCACTTAGCATGGTTATGCGAACGAAACCCCTTTATATGCGGAAAAAATACTTAGTCCCCCTTTTGGATCTTTTGCCTTCCCACGAGGTCACCCAGACCGGAATTGCTGATCTGGAAGTTTTGAGCTAAAACCCCCTTGGTTTACTTGGTCAATTGGACCCCAATACATACGAACAAATCCTAGATCTACAAACTTTACAAATCAAACCTAAAACTAAGATATAATGATGATAAACAAGATCTAGAGTCCTAATAACAGTTGATAAACATAATAACAACAACACTATAGAAGATCTGAACTTAGATCTAGCCGACGGTTCATCTGAACCGCCGTCTAAATCCATGAGAACCCAGAAACAAAGATGAACAGACGATTGAAGGTGTTTGTGATGTTATACCATGGGTGTGGGTTCCGGATTCATTATCAAAAGTGATTATGAGGGCCGGATCTTGAAGGATTTGATGAAAAGTTAGGGTTTTGAGAGGAAAGTAAGAGAGAGAAAGTGAGAGAGTAAAAAGATGAAAAGTTTGGTGATAGTGAAAGATATTTTGTGTGGCCCATATATATAGGGTCAGCCTATCTCGCGATAAGGTCAAAACATCACGAGTATTCACCGAAAATACACTCTTAGTCCTCGGTCTTTAAATATATTTACATATTAAAACCCGAAAAATATTTACCCACCAAATCCAAACACTTGTTTATTTTTCTTAATTTTCTTTTGTCAGTCCGTAACTGTTGAAGTTTGCAAGAACGATCTCTTTAACAAAACAAAATAAAATAAAACTTAAAATAAAATAAATAAAATAAAAATAAAAATAAAATTAAAATTAAAATTAAAACATAAAATATTTAAAATACCAAAGTAAATAATATTTTAGAAAACAAAACCAAAACAAAATAAAATAAAACAATTTTAAAAATAAAGTTAATATTGAATTAATTTACATCATTTCGTTAAGAACGATCACAACGTGGAATCATATTGATTTGCAAAGCCCTGGATCGCGTTTCTATTTTGATATTATTGTGGCACAAGTTCATCATCGATTGTAGATATTGTCCACTTGTTTAACTTGACAAGTGTTTTGGTATCAACGTGATACATTTAAGGTTCAATTAGGCACGGTACTTATGCGGTCCCCACTTAATTAGACATGTTACTGATTCCATCATATATCGGGCCTAGTTTATGTTGACATATCACCTCAACTTGACTTAAACCTTTCTTAGTTGATCACAGTACACTTATTAACACTTTGGACACTTTGTATTTTGTATACTTGACTCTTTGTACACTTGACTCGATCTAGAAAGATTAAAATAAAGCAGAAGTTCATGACATAACAATCAGGTAAGATAATACCATATTATCGCGCAGAGAAAGTCCAAGGCTTAAACAAAAGAAAGAAAATAAAACAAAGCAGAAGACTCAGGGCCTTAACAATCAGATCTTGTATGACTACAAACGTAGAAAGTCCAAGGCTTGAGTCAAAATAAATGAAGAAATAAAGCAGAAGTTAAAAATTCCTAGGACTGACTCTTTTTATGACTCTTTCTCTTTTCTTTTTTGACTCTTTTGTTTTTCTTTTCTTTGGTTTTCTTGACACTTTACTTGACTTTTTTCTTGACTCAATAAAAATTAAAATGACACATATTTTCATAAGACTACTGTGATCAGGTAAAGAGAGGTTTGGGTATGACATATGTAATTACATTTCATCCTTCATTGATATGACTTTAACGGAATCATGCAACCGCTTCTTAAATGTGTGACCACTAGCATCGGCAAGAGTTCAGGTTTATATCACCCAACACTTACTTGTTTGTCAAGCCTATCTACACATCTATGAGTGACCTTGTTGCCTTTTGATCTACTCTTTTCATGCGCTAGGATCATTACATGCTAATGTACTATCAATTTCCACATGGTCGGATCAAAAAATTCTTAAACAAAAATTTTAAATATCCGACTCCCTCTAAACAGGAACTCCCTCTAAACGGGATAAATCATTTTGAATTTTCTAAAATTTTTCTTAATTAGGAGTAAAGATGAAATTAATATTATATAAAATTAAAATCTTTTTGTTAAGTCAAGTGACTCGATTTTTGTTTTTCTTTAAGTAAATTTTAAAATCTTTTTGCTGAGTTAAAGTTAACTCATTTTTTCCCTCTAAAATTATGACATATTTGAAAAATATTTACAATTTTAAAACAAAAGATTTACTCAAAAGAAATCATGCCCAAAGATTCAACGAGAAATAAAAATCGGGCACAACTAAAGGCTTTCGTAAAGAGATAAGCAAAGTTAAAATCAGTTTGAACCCTTTTTTGTTGAAAAGCTTACGATCAAAACAATCACGAATAAAGTGTATTCGGATGTCAATGTGCTTTGTCTTTGAGTGCTGGACCGGGTTTTTAACGATCGCAACGGCAGCCTCATTATCACATTTAATCGTGGTATCATAGAAATTCAAATCGAAATCCAGCAGCTGATACTGGATCCAAATGACTTGTGAGCAGCAACTGGATGCGGCTATGTACTCGGCTTCTGCTGTGGAGGTGGACACAGTGACTTGCTTTTATCACTGCCATGAAATCAACCGGTCTCCTAGGAATTGGCATCCTCCCGATGTTAACTTTCTGTCTAAATTGCATCCCCCATAATCACTGTCAGTGTAAGCATGAAGTTCGAATGGGGACTCCTTTGGATACTAGAGTCCCAAGCGTGGTCTTCCCTTCAAGTATCTGAAAATAAGTTTGACAGCGGTCATGTGGGATTCTCTTGGATCTGACTGATATCTGGCACACTGACAAACAGGGAACATGATGTCCGGTCTGCTTTCAGTGAGATACATCAGGGAGCCAATCATGGACCTATATAGGTGTTGATCGACTGGTTTTCCCGACATCAGGAGCTAGAACAGGTCGCATGGCGATTGGTGTCATGAAGGCAGAGGAGTCCTTAAATCCGAACTTCTAAACAATGTCATGGACGTATTTTTCCTGATGAATTAAAGTCCCATCCTTCTTTTGTTCAACTTGCAAACGTAGGAAGAAAGTCATTTCTCCCAAAGCACTCATCTCAAATCGCTGTTGCATGACCTCAGAGAACTCTTTGCACAGATTCTCATTCGTGAACCCGAAGATTGTATCATCAACATACACTTGGACTAGAATCAGATCTCCCTTGACCTTCTTGACAAAGAGAGTTTGATCAACAATTCCTCTTTTGTAACCGTTCTTCACCAAATGGTCAGCCATGGTGGCATACCAGCCACGAGGTGCTTGGTGCAGAACATTAAGTGCCTTGTCAAGTCGATACACATGATCAGGATGATCTGGATCTTCAAAACCTGGAGGTTGACTGACGTAGATTTCCTCTTTTACCTTCTCGTACAGGAAATCAGTCTTCACGTCCATCTAATATACTTTGAAGTTCATGTACGATGCATAGGCCAGAAAGATACAAATTGCCTCTAATCTGGCTACAAGTGCATAAACCTCATCGTAATCAAGTCCTTCACGTTGCCAAAAGCCTTGCACAACAAGCCGGGCTTTATTTATGATGATAACCCCTTTGTCGTCTTTCTTATTTCGGAACACCCATTTCGTTCCAATCGGTCTCTTATTTTCTGTTTTCTTCACTAGCCTCCAAACATTCAGCTTCTTAAACTGTTACAGCTCCTCTTGCATAGCTTCCACCCAAGAATTTTCTTTCAAAGCAACCTTGTAGTCCTTGGGCTCAACCTGTGAAATAAAACAAGCAAAAAGACATCTGTTAATATTGCCAGAAGTACTGCGTGTTTGAATGCCAGCAGACGGATCTCCAATGATGTTCTCAGTCGGATGTCGACGGTGAATCTGTAATTGAGGAATTTGCTCGACATGCTCAACTGGTGTTGCTTCAAGCTCGATTGATAAGCTCTCTATGGGATGAAAGACAGTAGTCACATTGACATGAGCATTTGGTTGAGGATCACTTGCACCTTCTTCTTGATCAACCAAATGTTCTTGAGCAATGGGACCCTCCCAGAGGTTGTCATAAAATGGCACAACGATGGCTGGAACAGAAGTTGAGTCGGTGTTGCCAGAAGCTTCATTTTGAACTTGTTCAACATATACAGCCGTTGTGTTGGTTTCCTCAGCTAAACCTTGATTTTCTTCTTCTGAGGGAGGTGTGGGAACAAATTCCACCACACTTGGTTCAGCTGTAGGAATTTCAACCGATTCGATCTGGACATTCTCCACATTGTCAGCTGACACGTATGAATCAGTATCTGAATATGTAGTGTCTTCGATAGTGGGCATTTCTGTAGTGTCTGCGGCTGGTTGTACTTGAACTACCGGGGCTGGTTGATTAGCCACGGGTGGAACGTTGTGTACTGGTGCAGGAACATCTACTTGAATGTCTTCCAGACCTCTTAACACAGCTTGCATCAAAATTGACTGATCATCACCAGGTTGAGCAGGAACAGACACAATAGGGGAAACCAGAGATACTACTGGTGTCATGTACATCCCTCGAAACTGCTTGAACAGACTTTAATAATCGAACATCCAGTCCAGACCATTGTGTGCATCCGTAGGGTTTAATTCTTGCCAATCAATGTTGAACGATTCCAAGATTACTCTGCTCTTCTTGTTGTAGACACGATAAGCACTTTTGTCGGCTGAGTAGCCTACAAAGTAGCACTCGTCCGCTTTTTCAGCAAACTTAGATGTTGAAGTGGCATTTGTTTGGAGCACGGTGCAAGAACATCCAAACGTTCTAAAGAAATTAACCCTTGGCTTCGTTCCATAAAAGACTTCATACGGAGTCTTGTTCAATTTCTTGTTCAGAAGCACACGGTTCTGGGTAAAGCAGACAGCATTGATGGCTTCACCCCAAAAAAACAATGGAAGTTTGGAGTATGATAGCATTGTTCTAGCGGCTTCAACCAATGCACGGTTTCGTCTCTCAGCCACCTCATTTTGTTCGGGAGTGTAAGGTGCGTTGAATTGACGAAGGATTCCCTTGTTGTGACAGAACTCAATCACCACCTTGTTACAGAATTAGGTTTCGTTGTCACTTCTGATGCACTTGACTCTTTTCTCTGTTTGATTCTCAACCAACACAATGAACCTGAGCAGAAACTGAGATGTCTCATTGATTACCGTCGTTTGAGTCATGCAAAAACCTAATTAACCTAAGCAGCTAGGGTAAGTCAGGTATCGTATCCACCAGGAATATGTGGTCAGTGTGAAGTGAAATCAATTCCTAAACTTATGAAGTAATTCAATTAAAGTGCTGATCACACTAGCAAACGGTTTATATGTTATAACAAACAACCAAGTAATCACGTATTCAATCAATTAACAAAGACAAATCACACCCGGGAATTAAAGTAAGTAACTAACAGCAATCTCATGCAACCTAACAGATTAATTATCTCGTGTCAACTACAGACTGACTAACCGGTTAAACCTTAGGCATCCACGCTCGCTAACACACGGCACTGGTTATCAAACGGTCCCTACCAGTGTGACTCAACTAAGGGCAAACGTATGCTTTATTGCAATTAACAGGTCAAACAATCCTATGAGCAATTATTATAGCAATCGATAAACTAATCATTCTGATCGAAATAAACCTAAACCGACTGATTGTACGAACATACTAAACATCAATACTCATAGATTAACATCAAAACAATTACAATTAGTTGTTCTAGTACATGAGAAATAAACTGAAAGATTACAAACTATACATCCCGGGTATGACTCGAAGGAACTAGCCGTGCATCGGCATCTCTCGAGCCTCGTTTATGATCTAGTAGGCCATGTAGGACACTTAGAGATGATTGGGGATGATCGGGACTTGCTCTTCTACTTTGGAAATCGCCTCGAAGGTGTAGAAGTCTGTCTAGGGTCTCGTCAAAACGTAATATAAAACAAAACCCTAACTTTCATGATTCTGGGGACCATCGCGTAGCGCGATGGCCTCCTCTCCTGGTCCATCGCGCTACGCGATGGACCAAAAGTCAACGCAGACCTTTACAGGGCATCGCGTAGCGCGATGCCCCACCTTCAACACCCATCGCGCTACGCAATGGGTCTCCTTTCTCAGCAACAACACATGATTGCCTCAGTAAGCGTGCTGGACATCCCGAGTCTTCATTCCATGCTCGTACAGGTCCAAATTAAACACGTTAAGTACATGTGACCTGAAACACAACAAACACGTATGAAGTACCAAAGTTCCTAAACTAAACACGTAAAACAAGTACATTGACACAATTAAATATGTACACATAAACCGAACATCACTCATCCTTATGCCCTAGTAGAAAAGTCTTACTGAAACGTGAGTAATCATCAGTAATAACCATACAATAGGCTTTTCGACCTATTGCCAATGGTTGGATTGGACCGAATAGATCCATATGTAACAGTTAAAGAGTGGAGTTTATGGAATTGACGGTCTTGGGTCTGTGAAGAAGTTTGTGTTGTTTGCATTTAGAGCAAGATAAACATTTTTCAGCACAATGAAAGGATTTTACAGGCAAACCCCTCACATGGTCACCTTTAACCAACTTATTCAAGTTTTTAAAGTTGACGTGACCCAAACGTCGATGCCATAAAGATGAATCGTTCTCCGAGGCCATGGACATCAAACAAGAAGCAGTTCTCATAGAATAATTACTTTTCATGTCCAGTATGTATGCATCATTGTGCCTCGGAGTACGCAACATAATCCACTCATCCGGGACTTTAAAACCTAGTTTAAGAATAAGACACTCATTTTCTGTAAAAAAGAGTTAGAGAAATGCTTATCACAGATTTGGGAGACACTGAGCAGATTGTGGTTGAGTTCTTCCACAAGATTGACTTCATCAAAAGTTAAAACACCATTTGAGACCTTTCCTTGTTTCGTGATTTCTCCACCTATGTCACCAGCAAAGGAAACATGTCCGCCATTGAATGGTTTCACATCAAATAGCAGGGACTCATCTCCTGTCATATGTCGGGTGCAGCCACTGTCCAAGTACCAAATACTATTGACAGGCCTTCCAGGCTGACCCTATACACATGAACAGCTAGTTAGTAGAGGGGTTCCGAGACACATTTGTCTCGAGAAATTAAACAGAAAATCACCAAGTTTAATTTTATGATTCTTAAAAATATAATCTTTTGGAGAGTCGGAATCAGAAGAGCAATCCCTCGAGGAACTTGAATTATGATTTCCTCGGTTTTTGAAAAGTTTTCTGGATTGCCTTCGTTTTGGTTTGGACTTGACAACAAAGTTCTCTGGATTTGCTTTCCTGAAAACCTTTGAAGGATTCTTAAGCTTTTCAGCTTCAAAACCCTTTGCTAACCTTTTCCTTTCCCTCTGGGTTAGCCAAAAAGGTTTCTTTGGTTTCTTATCACTTTTGGGTTTGAAATCCGTCTCACTGGCAGTTGAGTGAGTTTGCTTAAACATTTTCTTAGCTTTGTGATCAACCTTAGGAATGCCTGACCAAACGCACTGTTTAAGTCTCTTTGTTGCTTGTGCCAGTTCTTGCAATGTCTCGCAAGATGTGATGGATTTCCACAAACAAAGAAACACTTTCGTTGGTTGCATTTATAGACATCTTGATCACTGAAATATATGTGATGTGACATGTAAGTTGATGTGGGTGGTTAACATGCTTGTAACCTCTATCAGACTGATAATTATAAACATTTGAATGTTGAGTAGCAAAATAATTTGAATACCTAGGTTTCTGTCAAGAGTAGTAATAGGCACTATCAAACTGATCATAATGTTGAGAACTGTTTTTGTAATTTGTATATTGAGAAACAGAGGTTTTCTTAGGTGGCACGTATTTACGAGATGAGCTTGGTTGTTCATTTTCAAAAACCAGATTTCTGTTTTCTCAAATTCTCAACATGATGATCAGTTGATGAGCAGCTAGGACCATTCTGTCCATCAACCTTGTCTTCAATTGTTTCATTGTAAACTGTTTCACACTCTGAATCAGATGAAGAATATTCATTTTCATTACAAATATTTTCACAGTTTTCATCACTTGAAGTTTCACAAAATACATCATTTGATCTTGACATTAAACTTCCTAACATTGATTCACAAACTTTATTACAAATTGGATTGTTAATTGATTTAGTTAGATCCACACAAGATTCAAAACGTGGTTATAACTCTCCTTTTAGCTTACAACCCAAGTTAACCTTCCCACAATCACCATTGTTTACATCACCTGCTTCACAAGACATATTGATGTTAGAGTTATCAAATGATTGAACTGGAGCAGCAGTTTTTGACACCGCATGAACAAATTTCACTTGTTTTGGTATTCTACCAACTGACATTTCTTCCTCGGGAGAAGTATTATAGCTAAAGTGGGGCAAACTAGTGTAATTATCATTCAAAGGTGGTACATTAGTATAATCATACCTCAGCCCCGCTTTTACTTTAGTACTTCTCTGGGCTCCAATAAGATCATCTAATTGCTCAGATGATGTTTCAAATCTTTCGACTATCTTTTCTTCTTTCTTTTTGTCACAAGCATCAAGTTTTAACTTTTCAATTTCATCTTTCAATTCAAAAATCATGTTTTTATAGTATATTACTTCTTTTTTAACTTGAAAAATTTTTCATCCAAGATTTGCTACATCATCATGGTGAGTTTTAATCTTATCAACGTAAATCTTGTCAGCTTTCACATACTTAGGATTTAACTCACGAAGTTTTGCATTTTCTTTCAAGACTTCATTCTGATGATGTCTATAATATGTAACCTTGTTAATGCAAGCTTGAGAATAGAGATTGTGATTTACCTCATCGAGTGGTGATGCATCAGAACTTGCAGCTGAAGACAAAGACGCTTCGTTGTTGGAAGTGAAAGCCATTCTTGCCATGTTGAGTGGATTATTCAGCTCCTGAAATTGATCATCCCAATCCACAGTCTTGACCTCTGTTTGAGAGACAAGGGCTCTAGAGTTTGAGCTTGACTTGCCCTTGTGTGGATGACCTCCAATTCTTGGAGCTGAGCTACCTGGCTTGTGCACTCATGCTTCTTTCCAGCTGACTTGCTAGTTTCTTCTTCAGTCACTTCGGTCACACGAATATCATTTGCTGGCTTGGGTGGATTTGTGCATTCTCTTGAAAAGTGACCCATCTCACCACAATTATAACACCTTATCTTCTCTTTATTAAACCCAATCCTCTTCCTGTCGGAATCCTTGAAACTGTCTTTCCCAAATGTCTTCATGAAGTTTGTGGCTCTGTATACAGCCATAGCCATTTGGTACTTGATGTCCATCTTCTCAAGATCCTTTTGGTTAATGTGTTTGATTTCTCCTTGCTCAAACTGTGGTGGCAACAAATTTCCTTGCATCAATTTTTTCATGACTTGACAAGAATGCATGAACTAGTGATACATTTTGAGTCATTCAGCATTGGGAGTCCTTCACAGTAGCTTGAACTTTTACTTTGTTGTGTTTTTGAAGAAGATGAGATCCCATGGGCTTTCAAGGCTTGCTCAACAGCACTATCAACTGCCTTTTGAAATGAGCTTGAACCAGATGACGTGGACTGATTGCCGGTTGAGATAAATGTCATTGTTTGTGGTGGCACACTTGAGGAATACTTTGAGTAGTCACTGGATACACATTTTGCTGGGTTTTGCTTATGAAAGCAGATGGCATTGATGAAGCAATACTCATCCCAGCTTGATTCAGAGAACTCAAATGATTGTTCATTTTCATTTGCTCGTCCAATTCAAATGATTTGATAGTGGATATCAAATTAGTGTTTGTCATTACATTCAAGTTGGTGGTTCTCTTGATGGTTACTGTATTGGTACTCCAGCTATACGGAAAAGAATTCATAAACTTGTGGTTGATTTCAAGTTTATGATGTTGACACTAGCAGCTCTGATTCTTACCATCAACTTTTCAAACCTTTTTACCAAATCCAAAACACCTTCACCTTGACGATGGTTGAGCATATTGAACTCTTCTTTCAAAAGGGCCTTCTTATTTTCCCTAATTTCAGCATTTCCTTCAACTTTCTCAACAAGTGCATCCCACAAACCCTTTGCACTTTTGTGTTCACGTAGAGTTTCAGCAATTTCATTTGAAAGACAAACGGTTAAAGTGAGGTATGCCTTTTTGTCTTGCTCAATCAAGGTCTTATCAGTTTCATCATAATTTTCAACGGGTTTTGCTTGTTCCCCATTAGCAGTAACTATTATGGGAACATGAGGACCTATCTCAAAACATCTCATCAACTCTGAGTCAGTCAACGAGATAAAGTTCATGAACCTCCATTTAAAATCGGCAAAGTTATCATCTAAGGTCATGTACTTTGGAGGTTTTGTAGGAGTTCCCACTTGGTTCTCAAGCAATAAGTACCCCTTCAGTAACTCAGAATCAGTACTCGTCATAGTTACAACAGTCCCAAACACTAACAGTCCTTAAACAGTTTAAATTTTAACAAAACAAGAATTTCGCGCGAAACAGCTATGCAAAGCGAAATAGTCTAATGTGATGCAAAACGTGTTCAATTTATGCGAAATTTGTAAGCGAAGAGAAACTATGAACAGTGATGCGAGGCGAAAAAGCTATGCAAAGCAAATCTGTGATGTGAAGCGAAAAAGCTATGCGAAGCGAACCTGTGATGCGAAGCGAAAAGTCAAGCGAAGCAAAATCTGTAAGCGAAGCGAAATAGTTTCTGATGCGAAGCGAAAGTGTTGTTCAAGCGATGCGAAATTCTTAAAAGTTTCTAGAAACAATCTTTCTTGGGATCTGTTTCACCTAACTTGTCAGATTGGTACAACAACTTTTCAAGTACATGCGAAGCGAGATTTTAAACAGTCCATTTTTCAACAACTTTAAAACCCAAAATTTTTAGATCTAGACTTTTACACTTGTTATTTTCACCAAGAACACTTTTAAGTCATGTTTGTGGAACTGGAAACCCGATTCTTTTTGTATTTTTGTGATTTTTTTTGTTTCTTTTCACTTTCTCAAGATCAAAACCCAAGGTTGTGATCCAAAAACCTCAACTATTGAGCCGAAGCTCTGATATCAATTGTAGGTCCCAACGCGGGTGGATCTAACAACTATCTTTGGATCAACCAAACTTGGTGCTATCGAATATCACATTGGTGTCACTTTTTGGTCTCGGATCTTGAGAGTTATTTTCGGGTGGAGGGAAGAGAGAGAGTGAGAGAGAGAACAAGAGAGAAAGTAAGATAGATGAGTTAGAAATTTGGCAAAAGGATTAAGGGTTCAAGAGTGTGTTTCTCATGACATGCTTCCCTATTTATAGGAAGCATGCATGAGAAGCTTCATTTTATTTCCAATGGCCCAATGGGCTTACATAGCCTTAGGCCCAAACATACAAAATGGCTCATAAGCCCAAAAACATAAACAAACCAATACAAAAGACTAAATGTACAAAACGGGACCTAACCTATCTTAACCTCAATTTTATGGCTTAAGTTAACTGTCGTTGATTGCAGACTGATGCATGTGTAAATGATACTCATTCTAGGGGTTTCTTTGTTAATAACAAGTTTATAGGGTAACAAAGTACCACGTGTGTGTATATATATAGGGGATGGATCTTGCGAGAATTGAAATTACAGCGAGAAGTGCGAGAAGTGAATCTCAACCATTCATCATATAAATCAATGGTTTAATATACATGATGGCAATTTTGTAAATAGTTTGAACATTTGCACAGATGTTTTATGCTTAAAAGGGCAAACTCATCAATATTGTATAGGCTTAGAATAAGTAACGTATGGAATCCCTGCTTTCACTCCCAAAATCGCTCCATATTACTCATGCTAAATCCATCTCAGCATATGAAATTGATACACAAAATTGACAAGTTTAAAGTAGATTGAATTTATTGTGTGTATAAGAAGCAATCGTTCATCTTTGTTGTTTATCAGTGTGTTTTGAGGTTTAATTGGGGTTTTTTCATATGCTACAGTGATCGAACCCTACACAAGAATTCAAGGTATGTAGGATGTTTTCTTTTGAATCAAAGTATCATATAAACTAAATAATGAATACACACAGATTTAATTTATTGGTATCTCATAATAGTGCCCTAGATATAATAATAATAATAATAATATAAGGTTTCCATACCGCAACAGTAGGTAAAAAACTTATTTATAAAGATTTAATACATCTAAATCGTTTGTGTTGTTAGTAATATGTAAATAATTGGGTGGATGCTTAAGGTTGATGCTATTGTATCCATAGGATACCAAGATGTAGGTCCTTTTCAAAGTTTATGCATTTGGTTGTTTTGTGTATTTGATAATAATTGTTGATTATGTGTAAAAGTAGGTTTACATTGTGTAGCTAATAATAATTGCGGATTAGGCAGAAGTGTGTGTTTGTTAAACCATATAACAATTAATGATAAATACATACCTACGTGTGTGTGTCACATGAATACGTCCCTATGTGCCTATGTACCCACGTGTGTGTGTCCCTATATACGTACAGACAAACATACATACCTACATACGAACAATTATGCGTGCATACGTACCTACATATGAACATCACACGTGCGTACGGAAATACGTACCTACATACGAGCAGTCCTGCGTAGACATACATACCTACATACATACATTTCATGAAGTGTACGGCGTACATATGTAGGTACAGCCCTACTACCTATGCTGCTTCCAGTGTTAGCATTCTGTTGAATAATGTGTCTTTTTTGTTATCTGCTGCAAGATAATCTTAACATGTTTAGTATTCAGATGTGTAGACTCAGAGCTTGCAATTTTAAGAGAATGCATTCATCACCAAGTAGCTTCAATGTAAACGTAATTAACAATATGTAGTTCTTTCATTTGTTTTTTTGTTATATGTTTGTAAGCTAACCTCTGCCTTGTTTCACAGATATGTTCTGGAGTTGGGTCAT
Organism: Bidens hawaiensis; assembly: GCF_021521415.1. Taxonomy (NCBI): domain Eukaryota; kingdom Viridiplantae; phylum Streptophyta; class Magnoliopsida; order Asterales; family Asteraceae; genus Bidens; species Bidens hawaiensis. Next base: position 3,126 of record NW_027497301.1, on the reverse strand, counting down.
ATTAAAATGTTCTTTAGGTACACACAAGATCCAAGTTTTAACATAGTATATATTCCACAACAACATTTAGAGTTATCACTCTTTTATTATGTTCTTCATATACATATAAATTATAAGTTTGCATATTATGTTATACATATTAGTTTGTAGATGACAGCTGGTTGTATATTACAGTTGCCAATGTAGGTGTTGTATATGTTGATTACAGTTGCCTATGTAAATATTGTATATGTAGATTACAGTTGGTTATGTAGTTGTTTGGGTGGTATATAATTTTTTGGTTGTGTATGATGCACTGTGTAGGTACATGATGCTATGTGTAGGTGCTGTATGCCTGATTTGTAGATTCCTAATAGTTCTGATTTGTGTAGGAAAATATGTTCTTCTGTTGTATACTATAAAGATATTAATAATTTAATTTATCTTTGGTTTAAGTCATTGTTAGCTATGTGGGGAACGCTACAGATCGTATATGTGGTTATCTAGAGATGTAGGTTAGTTTGGATTATAGTTGAACTGCAGTGGTATGCCGATATAGTTTATGTTGCGTTTTTAAAAAATACTTGCAAAGAGATAAATACAATTGTGTATAATTTGTGTCGTTTATGTAGGGTATTTTATCAGTTATTGTGTCGTATTTATGTGTCGTATTTATGTAAAAGTTGTTTAGTGAATTAATTTGTTATGTTTTGCCTTAAAACCAGATTTGAAGACATTTGGCATTTGCAAGTATGCCAAACCACAGAGGGGAGGCTTTGGTTAGAAACACGATTTCACGGGTGGTGAATGGTGATAAAAACATAACGAAACTAAGAACATTTGATACTTTTGTATTCCAATTATATTTAAATTATGTTTTTGTTTAAGCTAAACTACCTAGTCAAGTGTTTGTGGCCCGTTTATAGAACTTGGATAAAGTTAGCACTCTACATTTTGTTTAAAAATTATTTTTTTAATGTGATGGATTCCTAATATTACTGCAAAGTCTGTTTCTATGTGTTATGCTTATTAATGCACCAAAATAATGCATTACTGGTAGGGTGTGTTCTTTTCCTGTAACAAAGTATCTCTATAGTGTAATAATTATCCTACACTGCAATAAAACATTCATATTACGACAATTTGCAACACCCAATTGCCCTACAATTTGTGTTCGACTGTGTGGGGTATAATCTTTTTTTATTTTATTTATTTGTAAGATATCCTACTCATATTTCTACATTTTATCCTAAATTTAATAATACCCAAATTATTCTCAGTACTTAAACAAATTAATAGTTCTTGCAATATCATCCTAAACTTTCAAAGTTTGTCCATAAACTTTAACATTATGATCTTTATCTGTTGTTTGATTTGTATACATTTAAGCATATGTAACCAATGAATTCAAGTAAAACTGAAAAATACTACAAAACATGTTATGGCATAAATGTGAAGTCATTAGAAACAAACAATACACAAAACAAAACAAAAAAAAAACATAAGCGCACACACAAAAAAAAAAAAAAAAACCAATTGCGATTGATAGTTACATAAGTTTGAAAAGGTAAAACTATCGTAATTCTGATGGAGAATCAATTTTTTCTCTTTTTTTTCTGTTGCAATTACAGAGTAATGATCGTTTGTATACTGATTGCATTTATGACACAACATTTTTGATTTCTTGCTTCCCTCTGTAGCATTTTCGCCTGGCAAATCGTGTTCCTTTTGGTGCAACAAATGTGATGGTTTCTTGCTCAGAGTAACCAAGCAAATCTAGAATAACATTTAACTTCTTATATGTTGGTCCATTCAGTATCTTCTTCTGATATACTTTGTCCTTAATCTTTCGCAAATCCTACACGGCATACAATAACCCATATATTGCATATTAGTTAAAATGATCAAAAGTGCTAGACACCATACACAATAAACAAAAACACATACACAATTCACTAGATTAATACTTACATCTGTTAGAAAATAGACTCCACAAATAAATATTTATTCTCACGAATAATAAAACTACCTACTCAAATAACATAACAAATACACGTTTAGAAAAAAGAAACGGTTCTTGTATATACAGAGTTTTTCTGTATAACTGAACATATAAGCATAGCATATGTTATATACCCACACAAAATACAATAACCAGTTACATATCTTCTTATTTAATATGGTCGAAAGTCACAAAGAACATACACAATAAACAAAAATTCCTACACAATGATTTAAACCTGCATTTGCATAAACAACCTGCACAAGATGGTATTTAATCTCATAAATAATACAACTAACTACACTAGTTTACAGAACATAACAGAACACGAACACAACTTATATATATCCCTACACAACATAAAGAACTGCCTACAATATATAATATGCAAATAACATCAATGGTGTAAATATAGCATGAACTTGACGATAAAAAATGTATTAAACTACACAATAACAGTTAGTAGGTATCCCACTTGAATCAATATGAAATTGAAGTTGTGACAATATGGAATTGGGTAATAATAACATGATATTGAAGTTGTAACTATATAAAACTCCAATGTTGTTACATGTTTATAGGTGGTATTAAATGATACAGAGACAAAAAGGAGTGGTTCGTCCCCATATTGTTAGTTTCTTGGAATCGTTGTGCTGGTAAGTCAGGTGCTTGTATCTAACTTAAATGATGTTAAATAATGATGTGTAGAATAGTAAGAAAAAATTGTATCTACTGTTAAAATGAAGACAATTGGAGGTTGTGTTTCTAATTCAATATTAAATACGGATGTGTGAGGTAGTAAGTACCAATAGTATTTACATGTAAGTTATTAGGTTGTATGGTTTGGTTGGTTTCTTAAACTATTTTATTTATTTTTTGGGGTAGGTTTTTTTTTTTTTTTTTGGAGGGGGGGAGAGTAGAGTAGGAGGGTTTTGGGTGTGTCTCAAGTTGTATTTTTTTGTCGTTTAATATCGAGTAACATTGTTACTAGATAAACAAAAATACCGACACTAAATACGTAAGAAGCTACACTAGATACATAAGTAACTGCATATGTTTGTATAAACACATACGTAAGTACCTACACTACGTAAGTACATATTGTGTAGGTGTCAGGCATGCATTTCTGGTGTGTGTAGTGTTGT